>NC_058133.1:521512600-521526668 GCF_016433145.1 Gracilinanus agilis
TCTCTCTCTCTCTCTGTCTCTCTCTCTCTCTCCCATATGCCTGGGAGGCTCCCCCTTCTCCACTCCACGGATCGGCCTCTTTGGCTTCCTACACTATATTAAAAGGCGTCTATTTTCGGATTTGTTTGTTCGTCTGTATCTACGGATTACCCATTTCTTGCGGTAACAAATTTCCACGCACGTTTTCCTACGTGGTAGGACTGAACGCATCTCCCTCCCCCCTTCCCTCCGCACTGTGGCTGCTGGCAGGCGGCTCAACAGGGTTAGACGTGGCTCAGCATGCCGGACGCATTTCCATAGTGTTCGTTTCTGTTCGGGCGCGATCTTGCAAAACCAGAACCCCCAACCCGAACCCAAATAAGCAAAGGAAAAACCATTGACTTTCCTCTGCCGTCTGAGTCCCACAGTCCATTCCGGCCGGGGAGCCAACATGTAGCTATGGAAGCACACAGAATGGATGGGGCAGAGGTAGGAGGGGGGACACCAGGAGGGGTGCGAGTTGGAAGCAACCAGCCGACACTTGACATGGAAGGTGGTGTTGGGGAAGGGATTTGGAAGGAGAGGTTGGAGGAGGCAGAGGCGAATTAGGAGGCCCCCCAGGCATCAGGGCCAGCCTGGACAAAGGCAGAGAGAAAGGAGACGGAGCATCGCATCGGAGGAACAACAAGAAATCTACTTGGACTGGCTCTGAGGACACAACCTTCAGGGGTTCCCGTAAGAAAGCATCGCGATGCCTGGGAAGCTTGTGCACACAGAACACGTAAAGGCAATTCCTTCTGGGCTCCTCAGGCCTAGCTCGCTGGCGTGCCAGGGTTGCTGTTCCACAGGACCTGGCGCAAACGGGATTCTGCTCTCAGCTAGTCTCACCATCCAAGTTTGGGGTCCCAAGCGTGTGACAGCGAATCAATGCTCCGATTTTCCAACGGGGAGGGCATGTTCTTTCCTCTGCAGAGAAAAGCCAGGCATGGGGAGGGATGACGATCCAGCCTAAACTAATTGTCAGAAAGGGCCCCGAGTTCCTGCCAGTTCCCTGGCTGGGCTCGCAGTGCTGGGGCCTGTCACAGAAAATTGAGTTTGACTTGTAAATGCACAAATCTGATCAAAATCATGAAGGGAGTGTCTGGAACAAGATGTCACCCGGAGTTTCTTCTTTGATCATAATTAACTTTGAGAATTGGTGGAGCTCGGCCCACAGGCAGAGCTTTGCCTTCTCCCCCCCCCCCCCATCTTCTTCCAAGTCTCACCGAATTCTCCGAGAAATTGCTCGAATAGGCCTGCAGAAGCTAGTCTTATTCTAGTTGGCCAGATTTGGGTTTTGCTTTTTGGGTAAAGGGGAGACCAGAGAAAGGCCATTATTTCCTGACCGAGACCGAGTGCTTGCAAAGATTTCCAATTCCCCATAAGCTGACTGACTCTCCGGCTCAGCAGCCCTTTGCACTTTACAGACGGGAACGCCAAGAACAACAATTCGGGGTGTCTTGCTGGGATTTCCAACGTCTACTCTGAATCTCTGGGCAAAACCAGGCCAATTATTGCTGTGGGCAGAAAGGCCATTTATCATGGGTTGGGTGGGTAGATTCGGTCTTCTACTCCTCCATTCCCTGGTACTGCTTAACATTTGCCAGGCCGCCCTCCTCTAGCTATGGCCATCCCCATGGGGAATCTCGGGGGCTCTGTCTGGCTCCCCCAGTGCCGCAGGACAGAGCAGTCGGGGAGCCCAGACGGAACTTGCTTGGGAAGATGATCAAGGGAAGCCTATGGAGGCGAACTGAGCGGCTACTTCCAAAGGCTGGCCACTATCTGCAATCTGAAGAGGAAAAGTCACAAACTGCCTCATTCATGTAGGACGCACTCACTGCCCTCTGTACGGCCCTCCTCACGGGGCTCCACCTGGCTCTAAGGATGAGAAAAGAACTCGGCATCAGGGCCAGTGAAATCAGAGACGGAATCCTTTGGCGAGCAAGCGAGCATCGATATTCCCAGGACGGCAGGGCAGGGGATGCATGGAAGCCACCGCAGAGGGGATGCTTCGGAGGCAGCGGCCGAAGAAACTGCCCTGGCTCTGAGTATAGGCTGCACGGCAGGAAAGGCTCCGCGCCTCAGTATTCTTGCCCGTTACTAGGAAAACAGTACAGTGAGGGGAGATCAGTGGGACGGAAAATGCTTGGTTGCTTCTTGCCCTTAATGAGGACATGACTCCGGAATGTCATTTGACCCTCTTAATAACTGTGGATGGTTTCATGGTTATCTACTGGCTTTCGGATGAGGAAATCCAGGGTTTGGAATAAGCAGCGAGATTTGTACAATCAGTCAGGAGGGGGAAGAGCCAGGGTTCAGCTGAGGCTCTCTGATCCCAGATCCAGGCCTTGAAGAATCAGAGAATGAGAATCTCTGCATGGCCAGGGATCCAAGGGGCCATCCAGGCCAAGCTATCTGAGCAACGAGTCCCTCGGCAAAACCCTCTTGTGGGAGAGAGAATGTTCAGGAAACTCAGGTTGCATCCAGAGGCGGCCCCTCAACTAGCATGCATGCCGTGCCTATGTGAGCAAAGAAAGGCAAGGAGCTGGCTTGGGGGTGACGACATAAAACAGCTGTTTCTATAGAAGCCCTCCACAAAGGGAATGCAAGCCAATCTCAGAGAGGAAGAGGGAGCACCCAGGAGGAAGGAGGGGCAGTCCTGCTGAGATCAGAGCAAGAATACTGTGTTCTGTTCCAGGGACCCTATTGAAGGAGGCGTATCGATTAGCTTAGAGAGTTCACTAGAGAGCAAACAAGGGTGTTGAGAGGCCTTGAGTTCAAACCATGTTTGGATTCCTTGAAGGAACCAGAGACATTTTGGTCTGTATATTAAGCGAATCAGTAGAGTGTGGATGGCTGTCTAAATCTCCGACCGGCTTCTGTGAGAAGGGGACTTAGAGGGGGCAGCTGGGTAGCTCAGTGGATTGAGAGCCAGGCCCAGAGATGGGAGGTCCTAGTTCAAATATGGCCTCAGACACTTCCCAACTGTGTGATCCTGAACAAGTCACTTGACCCCCTTTGCCTACCACTCTTCTGCCTTGGAGCCAATACACAGTATTGGCTCCAATTTGGAAGGTAAGGGTTTAAAATAAACAAACAAACAAAGAAAGAAATACAAATTAAAAAAATAAAGAAAGGGGCTTAGACTTCTTCTGCTTGGCCTCTAGGCATTGGCTAGGCCAATGCCATTGGGTCGGGCCTGGGAACAATGTTGCCTGATTCTACTACTAGAGGACTTCTGTGCTCCACAATTTTTCACAGTCACTGAATGCAGTTTACAGTCCCACCTGCTGCATTTCTCCTCCTTCCTGGGATGAAGATACCTACTGAGGGCAACTGGAAAATGTTCTGCTCATGTTCCAACTTCTCTTGGGCCCCATTGTTTCATTTGTTTATTTGTTTGTTTGTCTGTTTACTGCCCTCATTTTATTGGCCTCAGGTGGAAGGCTGCTCTTCCTGGTAGAAACAAGAACCTGGAAGCTAAGTAAAAACCAAGAGCTCTTTCTTCTCTCCATAGCTGACAAAATTCCGTTTGATACGGCAAAGGAGACAAGAAAGGAACTCCCCAAGAAAGAGGGTAGAGCCGCCATTTCCAGTGCAGGAGCAGGCATCAGCTTCTTTGAGAGACACACAGGCAAAGCCTGGCCCATAAACATAGCGTTGTAGACAAAAGAAAAAGGAGAAAATGGCTCTGGGAAAAGCATTCCCATTAGTAGGTCAGGTCTGGGAGGTGGCCAGCTGAGAGATGGCCCCGGGAGGCTGGCTAGCACTGCTACTGTCCAAGGGGAAAATGCCTTTTGACAGAATAGAACGTAACCAGGGAATTCAGAGAGGAGCTGTCACTATGGCTCTGCCTTCAGCTCCCTCCCAGGTGTCCACCCTTTCAGCACTGGCTTCAGCATCCTCCAAGACGTCCACATCATACGGATGGCCGATCAAATGCTCCTTCCAAGGAGCACCTTCCAGAATGGAGCTTTTGTTGTACTAGGGAAGCTGTAAGATGACAGGGGTCTGTAGGATCAAATCTCTCTGATCCTTTGGTTTATGGAGAGGACACACACACACCCTCACAAACAGGCTTGACTGAAGGGAGGGGCAAGATCTTGCTGAGAGCTCCTTTACTTCCCCCCCTCCCACTAGGCAGTTAGAAAGTCAGTTACAATATGGAGGTTGATCTGTTATCTTCTGGGCTCAGTCAGGAAACTAGGAAAGACTAAACTCCTAAAGATGATAACTTTCTCTAAACTATTTCCCCACTGGTTTGAATAGGAGAGAATAGGAGAAGCTTACTGTCTTTGAAGCTCACAGGCACTGAGGGTAAGATATAAAGCAGGGCTACCAAGTAAGAGGAACTCAGCTTGAGGAAGTTGTATTTCCCTAAATATAACCAGGCACTGCTCCCAATTGATTAAAGGTTTAATGATACATGGGGATGGGAAGGAAGGGAGATGAAATAAGGATTGACAAGGTCTGGGAAGCCCTCAAATTGGTATGTCCAAGCAGCCCCTCCCCCCAAAGGGGAAAGGTAACTTGAATAGCTAATCTGCTCTCTGTCCCTATAAATATTCTTCCTCTATGTCTAAATAACTAAACAGAGGTAAACTGTGATGTAGATTGAATGTGAAATCAAGGAAAAGCAGGTTGACAGCTAGGAACTAAAATGGTTTTGCTCAGATTCAAGCCTCTAGCCTCAAGAGCAGCCCAGGACCCAAGACCCAGCAAGCAGAGTGTGACCTGCCTACTCTAAACCCAGGACCCAACTGCCTTTAACTGCCCCCTCTCTCGGAGATCTCGGGGGGCCCTCTGGAATTCTGAGCTGTGGCCTGAACCCCTCTCTGCAGCTAGAATTCCACTCTGCAATCTGAATCTCACAGTTTTGTGACCAGAAGAGACACCACTCTAAACCTGCAATCAATCCCTCCTCTTCTCGGATGATTGATTAAACCTGGTTAATGGGATATACAGGAAAAACCCCAACCCTCTCCCTATTGCCTAAAGAAGGTGAATTCACATGAGCACCTGGAGGAGATTCACAAAGGCCCTGAGCTGCCTCAGGCAGCAAGTGCTCTATGTAGGCCTGTATCCAGCGAACATGGGAGCCCAGGCAACTCTGGCTGAGAGCCCAAGGTCAAGTGCCAAAGCTGATGTAAGGGGATGAGGTAAGAGAATAAGCAGAAGTGACTCATAAAATGGTGGCAAGGAGAGAGCGAGACTGCCTGGAGCTTGGCATGAAGACCACAGAGGGCGGCTCATTGGAAGGGACTCTGGAGAGGAGGCGAGAAGGAGGGCCACAGACACACAGGACACAGGAGCTTCCATTTCCAACAGGAATTGTAGAGTGAACTCTCTGGACTCTCCCGACCCGGCGGTATTGGGAGGCAAATGGTGACCACATTTGGGAGGGTGGAGTTGGAATGGGCAGGCAGACCTGACCAAATACCCGAGGAAGACACTGGGGCTCGGAGCACCCCACCTGAAAAGCCTTCAGGGATTGAGGCTCGATCCCCTCCAGGCATGGTTAGGGATGAGCCTCCTTTCCTTTCCTTTCCTTTTGAAGGGTGGCTGAGGAAACCGTTCCTGCCCACTGGTCTACCTTCCTGCCTGCTTCCCTCTTCAGATATGTGCAGAATCCCGAGGGTCTTGGTGAGAGGCCCACACGCAGGCTTTCCTCTCTCAGTTTCTTTCCTCTTGTTTCCCTCTCTTTGCCCCCAGGGCATTTCCCCAAAGGAATGAGCAATTCTGTCCTCAAAGTGACTGATGGGCACATGCCCTTTGACTCAGCAACGTGGCCCTGTGTCTGCTGGCTCGCCCATCTTCTGAGAGGCTGACCTCCTCAGGAAGGCTGATGCTTCCTAAGCCTTCTGCATCCCCCTAGCAAGACGAAGTAGGCCCGATGGGTGAAGAGTGCAAAGAAACCACTTTAATAGAAGTTGAAAGATACAGAAGTCGAAACCAAACCTTCCTCCCCTGGAATGAGCTGCCGTGAGAGATTACAGTGGAGAAAGAGGTAACCAGGTGACTCAGTGGAGAGAGCACTGGGCCTGGAGTCAGGAAGACCCAAGTTCAAATCCAGCCAGAGGTACGTACAGCTGGGTGACCCTGGGCTTACTTAAGCTCTGTTTGCCTCATCTGTAAAATGGGGACAATAAGAGCACCGACCTCCCAAGGTTGTTGGGTGAGCAAATGAGATAATAATTGTAGCATCTGGCACACAGTCGTGGTAATGTTAAGTGTTAGCCCGGGGCAGAGGCTAGAGGACCAGGCGCCTGCCAGGAATGGCAGAGGAAATGTTCGACCAGATGCTCGCTTCAGACATGAGCCTGAGGGATTCTGGGATTCCTGATGGTTCTGGGAAAGCACAAAAGCTTATGGCTCCCCCAGTTCTCCTGGCCAGCAGAAGGGGCCGCCCCCAGAGTGTACAGAGAAGAGCCAGCTTTCCCCTGGGTGCAGGGGCTCTGCCCCTCGGAGCCGTCCCTGGAAGATGTACGCTGGACATTTCTAAGATGCAATCGTGGCTTGCTAGTGAGCGAGCCCATTAACACTAGATGGCAACAGAGCACCATGCACTGGCCCAGGCCCTGGGGAAGGGGACAGCCAGAAAAGCAGCCTTCAGAACTGAACCTGCGGAGAATCTCCCCATGCCGGGGAGCTCGCAGACACTCCCTAGTCGGGGCCACACTGCGTCTCCCCACAGGCTAGTGCCTAGAACCAAACTGGAGCTGGTTTTCCTCCACCCTACTATGGGCCTCTCTGTCGAGCCTCGGCCTCCGGCTCCCTCCCTCCAGCCTTGGGGCCCAGAGAGACCCCAGACAGGTCCCCCCGTTGGTCCTGAAGGCCCCTCATTTGCCTTTAATCCCCTCCTTCCCCCAGAATCGAGAGCCTGACCACTTTGCCAGCCTTACCGGGCTCCTGAACACCCCCAGGAAGCGGCCACGTCCCTTGGCCTACCCTGTGTAACATGGCAAAGCAGACAAGCGTCTCCACCCAGGCACAGAGCCCTTCCATCCTGTACTGGGGGGCTGTTCTCTGGGCCATCGTACCTCCCTGTCTGTTACAGGAACCTGGACCTGCAAGAGACCCTGGAAACCATCCAGTCCAAGCTTGCCATTTTCAAGATGACGGAACTGAGCCTCAAGGAGGTGAGATCAGTGAGTCGGTCAACAAGCATACATTTAGGGCTCACTAAGTAAGTGGCCCAAGGCCCCAGAAGTAGTGGCAGGCAACAAAGGAGAGCTGAACCTGATTTGCAACTCTACGATTAGTGTTTTGTCCCTTTATCACAGGGCCAGGGGTTGGATTCTAGTTCAGACAGAGCCTAATATTGCAGGTGACCCTGAATGAGTCCCTGAACTCCTCCGAGCCTCAAGTTCCCCATCTCTAAAATGCTACACACAAGTGAGTTCATAGAGTCGTTTTTGAAGCCCTTCCCCTCTGTCTTAGAATCAATACTGCATAATGGTTCCAAGGCAGAAGAATGGCAAGGGCTAGGCAATGGGGGTTAAGTGACTCGCCCAGGGTCACACAGCTGGGAAGTGTCCGAGGCCAGATCTGAACCCAGAACGTCCCGTCTCTGGGCCTGGCTCTCCACCCACTGAGTCACCCAGCTGCCCCTCAACCTCATAGAGTTATAAAGAAAGCGTGTCCAAACGCGTCCAGCCCGGTAGTGATGAGCCTCCCCAAATGTCTCTCTCAGAGTGCCTTGCTGGTGAGGCAGCTCAGTGGAGAAGGTGCTCTAATCAGCCGTGCCCAGAGACGGATGGAGCCTCTTGGGGAGAGAGCCCGTCCTGACTGAGGTGGGAGGCTCTGCTTACCCTCAAGCGATTCCCAAAGCTACCCCGTTGGCCCAGAGAGAGGTTTCCATCTTGGAGGCCAGGATCCCCCGACTTCACCGAGCCCAGATCGGGTGCCTGGGCCGATAGATGACTAAGAGGCCTCCTGAGTGCAGACGGGAGTGGGCGCAGCAGCCCAACCGCCAGCACCGGGCAGATACCGAGCGCTCCCTCAGGTTAGACGCGGGTGGCACAGAACAGCGGAGTCCACCCTGGGCTGCCAAACGTGCCTCCAAGGGCCCCGGAACCCCGGGCGCTCTGCTTTCATTGCTGCCGGACCCGAGACAGAGAGAGAAGCCCTGGGGGAAGCCCTGCTCGTGCGACTGCTCCATCCTTCCTGTTCTGTGGACCGGCACAGGGGCCATTATGGCCCTTCGGGCGTATCTGATGACTGGGATTATCTCAGCACCCGCCGATCCGACGAAAGCCGACACGCCAGTCCGGTTCAGTGAAACGGACACGGTAGAGAGCCTCCTCCATACACGGGGCGCACAAGACAAGGACCGGCCACTCTGCTGAGCCAGCTCAGGCGAAAGTGCTCGGGGCGGACTGGCAGCGCGGTGGGAAAGGAGGCGGCTGGACGCTGGGGTCGGAGGGCGCCAACTAGTAAGTGCCCGGAGCTCCCCGTCCTCATCCCCTGGAGGCGCTGTGCCCGCTTCATCACGAACCTTTCAGAGCTGGATCCCAGAGGTCGTCCCCATCATCCTGCTCCTCTCACGGGTGAGGAAACCGAGGCCCGGAGAGAGCCCACAGGGAGTGAGCATCCCGACTGGCTTTTGAACCCAGGGAGGACCCGTGACCCCAAAGCCAGTGACCTTCCCACCACCTGCTGGCCGAGCTCCTACAGGGCCTAAGCAGAACGGCCAGGGGGTCAAGGCACCCAATGAATGCTCGTTCTCTCCCTCCATTCATATCCAGGCTCCCTGCTATTTCGGGCTGCTCCCCGCCGTGGCTCCCCCTGGGGTCTCTGGCTGAGTGGAGCTCTGCCCGTGTTTCTCTCGCCCTCCGGCCCCACAGCCTGTCAGGGAGAGCCGAGACAAGGCCAGGACAGAGGGGAGGAGTGAGCAAAAGTATTCCTTTGGCGTTTTCTGTCTGTCTGTCTGTCTGTCTCTTACATTTAGAGGAAGGAGCTCTGGTGTGGAAGTCAAGCGCCAGGGACTCCACTGGGCTCCCCCACCGCCCAGCTACGTGCCTCTGGAGAGGCCTCTAGCCTCCCCCTCCAATTCCTCTTTAGGATGCTGGCTTCCCTTCGTGTTCCTCCTTCCCCCTCCCCACACTCCGTCTTCCCTTCTCCCCTCCATTCTCTGTCGATCCAGGCAAGTTGCTTTCTCTTCACCTGGGTGGGCCCTTAATGCTTCTTGCTTCTCTAATTCCTCCTAAGCCTCTGCCTGCCTCTCCCTCGGCGGCTCCTTCAGAGCACACGAGATGGGTTCTCCCCCGGCTCGTCCCGTTTCTCCCACCGACGGCACTGGCACGGCCTCTCCCGTGGCTTCTTGACACCACGTGCCATGAGGCGCCCTGGTTGCTGGGCAGATGGAAGGCCCTGGAGGCGGCGCCTTCTCGGGGAAGGAATTCTGGGGATTCGGCGCTTTTCGTGAGCCTCAAAGCCCAGGGAAGGAGAGGCAGGATGAAGGTGGGGACGGAGTCAAGGCCAAGAAGAAAGGACCTCTTTGGGCCACGGGCGCCTGTCTCAGCCTCGCTTTGCTTATCTGCAGAAGACGAGCGAGATCAGCTCTCGCCCAGAATTCCTAGTAAGGATGGAAAAACGAGATCACGGCGACCGCCAAGGCCAGCCAGGAGCGGCACCAGGACGTCGCAGTGGCCCATTCAAGCTGACATCAACAAAGACTCCTCAAAGCTGAGATCTGACCCAAAGCAGAAAAGACCTGAGAAGGGGCTCCCCATTAGGATCCCAGATCTCTATCTGGAAGGGTCCTCAAAACCCGGGAGTTCAGAGACGAGGAAATGGAGGCCCAGCCAAAGGAAGGGACTTGCCCAAGGTCACTCGGGTAGCAAGAGGCAGAGACAGGATTTGGGTCTTCAGGCGGAGGCTGGTGGGCCACTCGTCAAGATATTATCGAGGGGACCTTTGGTTGGATCTAGTCAATCTGGCCACGGAAGGTCCTCCTAGATCTGAGACTCAGTGAGCAGCCCCTTGAGGACTCCATCTATCCCAGAACACTTGAGTCACCCACAGCGTGCGCTCACGTGGGCTGCTGAAAAGTCCCCTCGGCCGGACTTGTCTTACTCTGGTTCTTGACGTACGGTGCGGCCTCCAGAGAGCTCCAGAGAAGCATGGCGGAGGCCCCTTCAAGAGGGCAGCAGACTGCTTTGTGCTTAGGAGAGTCAGCAGGGGAAGACCGCCGAGCCAGAAAGGGGGCCCTCAGCTGGGCAGTGGCCGGCCCACTGGCAGCCGCTGGGAGAGGTCCGCCTCGGTGCCCGTCTAAGTCTTCAGACAGGCGGCGCCCCGTCGGAGCCTCTCCTCTGATCCTCCCAAAGGCGCCGGGTCGTGGGCACGTGTGGGCACAGGAAATCCTAGTGAGCAAGGAGTTAAGCTCCCCAACTGGCAGGCCCACGAGGCACTGTGCTTTTTGGAGCACGTTAACGGGTTGGAGAGTTCTCAGGTTTACGCCAGCAACACCAGAGTGAGAATTTGAAATCGTGCAAAGAGCCGCTCCCTCTCTGGGCCTGGTGTGACTCCTTCGCTGCCTCCGAGGCCTCCTCCCTTCCTCGACCTCTAGAACAAAGGCCCACCCTGGAATAAAAGAAGATTCCCAAAGCTGGGGACGGGCCTTTGAGGCCCTCTTCGGTCCTCTGCCTCCACAAGAAATTGCTCCCCGCCACAGCCCAAGGAAAGGGAAGCCCTGTGAGGAGGGCACCGATCAAGCCTGGGAGAGCCTGCGCTGCCCGGGGGGCAGGTCGCAGCCGTCCTTTCTGTGAGAGCCCCCGAGGACCTCCCAAAGGCTCGGCTTCTGCTAATCCTCCTCCTTGCCAGGGCTCTGCTCTCCCTTTTCTCTAATAGGAAGACGAGATCGACAGCAACGTTTCCTGTCAGACTTTCCTTTCCCAGAAGGCTCCAGGAGACTTTCTGGCCTTCCCATCCATCCGCGGCCCTCGTTCCGTTATTTTCCTTCACTCTTTCTCCTAGCAGACTAGCTCGACCCATCCTCGCACAGCTCTCTGGCCGTGGGGTCAGCCGTCCCATTTCCCTGCTAGAACGGCTTTGGATGGCCGCCATCACCGATGGTCGGGTGGCCAAGAGAAGCGACGAGCGAGCAATAGCAAGAACCACTCGGGAGCTGCAAGACATCCCCGGAGGAGGTAAGAGCGCTCCGGGCAGCTGTCAGGGCCCCGAGACCCCCATCCCCGAGGGGGGAGCCACAGAGCCCGTCCAAAGAGCCCCTGAATCCGTACGGAAGGAACAACACGGCACACGTGCATCTGCTCCGCCGACTCTTCCGTGGATCCAGACGGCGGCTCTGAATCTGACCCGGACACAAAGTCACTTCGAAGCAGCGTCAGATCCGGAGCCAAAAGAGGCTAATGGGAAAAGCCGTTATCATGGGGGAAGAGGCGGAAAAGTGTTTCTTAGCTTAAAAACGGCACGACCGAGTCCGAGAAGCGCCTTGGGGCGTTTGCCAGGCTGGCCCGTCGGACAAACGTCCTTCCAGACCGGACGGCAATCCGTCACCTCTGGAAGTTCCCCTCTTTTCTAATGGGGACAGCCGAGAAGCACCAGCCCCGAGGCCTGGGCGACCCCCTCCATGCCACAAGGCCCAATGGAGCAGGCCTCGGGGAAGCGGCCAACCAGTCTGAGCACACACTGCATAAAAAGAGGAGGCCGGTGCCGCCCGGGCGGTCAGCGAGGGACGGCTCCCCTCCCCAGCCCAGTCTCCGGCATCTTCTGCCTCATTATGCGTCCGGCTCTTTTCCTGTCTATGCTCCAGCCCTGCCTGCCGCTGGGGGGGGGGTACCGCCTCCCCCCAGATTCTACCTCTTGAGATTCTCCCCTTTCCTGAGGCCGGAGCTCCCATGTGGCCTCCTTCACAGACTCTTCCCTGAGCCTTCCCCGCCCCCTCCCCCTCTCGTCTTCCTTGAGCATCTTCCAATCAATGGCCCGAAATCTAGAGCTCCAAAGACAAAGCTTTGCCTGCCTGTCCGTGTGTCTGTCCTCCCCGCCTCTGGAGTCTGGCCTGGGCCGGGCACAGAGCTTCCAAGGCGCCCGCCGGTCAGAGCTCCTCTTTGCAGATGCCGATTCCCGGCAGCCCCGTTGACTCCTGTCCCCCCGCCCGGCCTTTCCGGGAAGGACCCACCGAGGGCTAAGCCGCGCTCAGCATCTTCGGACCATTATCTGGGGATCCTCGACTGGAGCCGAGCCAGGCGGCAGCCACACAGCAAAGAGTATTGAAGGCAGAAGGAGTCTGGGGCAGGCAGAACCTCGGACAAGGCACATTAGCCCTCCTTGAAACTTCCTGCTCGCAGAAGGGTTAGACTAAGAGCTGGGGCTGCCCCTGGAGCAGGGGAGCAGGGAAGGGAATAAGCACTTACCCAGCACCCCCTCTGGGCCACCGATGGTACCACGGCCTCTCTAAACATCACCTCGTTTGCTCTTCACAGCAACCCTGCGAAGTAGGTGCTATCGTTATCCCTGCATTTCCCAGACGAGAAACGGAGGCAGACAGAGGTCAAAAGACTTGTCCAGGGTCACGGGGCTGGTCGGCATCTGAGGCTGAATTTGAACACGGATCTTCTCTGACTCCAGGCCCAGTGCTCTACTATGGCTGAATCCCAGAAATGACAAAACACTGGATTCAAGCCACAATCTGCAAGAATTCAGCTCCTTTCAAACTAGGCCGTCTGGTCTTAAGAGCGACTAAGAACGACCGAGCTACGACACACTGTTTGTTCTGCTGATGACACGTAGTAGGGCGAGAATAATGCCTTCAAAGAAAAATGGTAACAGCCGCTCGTAATGGTTTGCATTTGGAATTCGCTTTCACATATGGGGGATTGTGGCCAAAGGAGCCCCGGATGAGTCCCTCGACGTGCTGAGCCTTCTGGCGTTCTTTCAGAGGCCTCCCCAGTCTACACAGCCAGTCCCCGCCTTCGCCTTGCTCTCGCCCCCCCCTTCCTGCCACACGTTTCCCCTGGCAGTCCTGCAGCTTCCTCAGCCTTCACGTTCCCACAGCACAGTGGCCGCTTGCCCCAAACTCAGCCTTCTGGCTCACTAGTGGTCCAATCGTGTGGGCATTCGCCGGGCCTGGATGACGGAGGCCCCCATTCTTGGTGTCACTGGGATGCCCAGCCCATGCCCAGGTGGCCTGGGCGTGCTTAGATGGGGCTGCCCACCTCGCATTTACAAAGCCCCCACTGCGCGCCGGCCCTCGTGAGGGCTCGTCCCTTTCGCTTACTCTGGGCAGGACGTCCGATCGCTGGGATGGAATATTGTGCTTGAGGGTCCCCTGAGCCAGGCCGAGCCCAGCCTGGTCCATCTTGCTATCGCCAGAGGGAAGCAGAGCAGGCCCCCCTCTGGGAAGCCGAGGCTCCGCTGGCACCTTGTAGCAGTGGCCAGCTCTTAGACACGGTCCTTCCTGTGGAGGCAGCTGATGGCAGGAGCCCGAACTCCCGGAAGCTTCTGGTGGGGGGCGCCAGCCTGGAGACTCAGGGGGCCTCCTTCTCCCCAAACGGGCCTGAGGCAGCCACCCACCGGCGAAGCCTGGCCGACCCCCGGACGCGAGTGCTTGGTTACTGGATATGAGGAGCAGCCTGTCCGCTTCCAAGGATGCCAGCCCGTCTGTGAAGCGCTTGGCGCACAGTAGGTAGGCGCTTAAGAAACCCCCATTCTCTCTCCCTCCTTTCTCGTCCATTGGAGTAAGAAACCCCCAGCAGAATCAAACAAGAAGAATCAGAAGAGCCCCCAAAGCCTCACTGTACAAAAGAGAAAGCTGGGGGGGGGGGAGGCAGAGAAGGAAACAACTCATCCAAGGTCACAAAAACAAGCGAGAACTGATCTTGGGCCCGTTTTCTTCCTGCTTCCCGCCTATCCGATTTTTGTGGCAGCTTCTGGCTTCCCGCGTCCGCCCTGCTGCCGGATCCCAGGGCAGCCTCGCTTCTAATTCCTGAAAGATCCATTGATTTCCTCCATGGCTCCAGCTTCGCCCTCCGCCCTGTCTCCCCCCGCAGCCCTCCGACACCGGATCTGCCTCGGGGTCACCTTCCAG
>NC_058133.1:521531230-521567098 GCF_016433145.1 Gracilinanus agilis
GAGGCGAAAGGGATAAAGGGGGGCCGGGAGAGTAAAGTGTCCCCGAAGAGTCCTCGAACCCTCAACTCAGTGGGTCGTCACAACTTCCTTTGGAAAGTGAGACACTTTGAGGCCACATGAGAGAGCAAATCGTGGACTTCTGGCGAAGACAATCAAAGTCTCCCGGGAGAGGGAGATGAGAGCCGTCCCCTGGTCGCCGAGCTTCAAAGGCCCTGCTCTGCTCAGGGGGCACCGGATTAGCCACGTAAAGGTGGACAGAAGTCCTCCACTCGCCAAGGCAAAGAAGAGGGAGGCCAGAGGCCCAAGAGAGAGCCGGGGGTGGGCGGCAGGAGCAGCGTCCTGTTACGCTCCTGGGCCAAGGCGTGCCCAAGTGATGGAGGGGCTCCTCGGAGGAATGCGGAGCTCTGGGTCTGCGAGAAAGTGAAGGAGATGGAACCAGTGTGGTGCCAGGCCTCTGAGACCACGCGTGGCTCCTTTCCACCGGGGGTGACTATGCCAGCATGAAGCCTGCCACATAGTAGGTGCGCATAGCAGGTGAAGCGGATTCCAAATGCCTTCCGGTAGTAGTAGTCAGAGCTCAGGTGGGCTCATCAGGATCACGAAGGTAGAGCTGGAAGGGACCGTAGAGGCTGTCTAATCTGCCTCCTCACTCGATAGAGGGACGAGTGCGGATCATAAGATGATGGTGCTAGAGTTGGAGTGGAGTGCTTTTATTTTCCAGAAAAGCAAGTTCAGTTCTGGGGAGCTGAAGTGACTAGCCCAAGGCGACACGGTGAGTAAGCATTTGAAGCAAGATCTGAACTCAGCCCCCAGAGCCAGGACTCTTGCATTGCACTAGGTCATGTCCCATGGTTCCTCTAGCCCTTGGGCCACATCTAGAGTTCTATGGGGGGGAGTGAGAAGGCCATCTGGGCCACATGAGCGTGGGCGTGATGCCTCAGGAACAGTAGGAATGTGGCTCCGTTGAACCTAGTGTGGCGGGTTCCGATGCTCACGTGTGGCAGGTCAGCCCGGGGGCCAGATGGTGAGGTGTTGCTAAGGGGCTGGGGTTGGACCGCAGGACATCAGCCTTTGCTCTCTCTCCACGGACAGAGGGCTTCTCGTGACCAGTCCGGCTTCTATGTGGCCGTACACGTGACGCCATCACGCCCTTCACTTTCAACGGCCAGGAAAGGAGCCTAACCATTGGTTCAACGGGCCTCCGAGCAGGAGAGGATGGCTGGAAACCCAACTCTGCCCGGTCCATGTTCCCGGATGCCGGCCTCGATTCGTGACAGACTCCGTCCTTTGCCGGGGAAAGAGCCTTTTTAGTATTCTAATGCTTCAAGGAGAGCAGAAGCTGGCAACGCCGACATCCATATATTCATGAAGGTTTGCACTCACGTAAGTCTCTCAGAAAGGAAAGCAGCTGTGCGGCGTAATGGACTATCGAATTGGAAGACCCGAGTTCAAACCCTGCCTCAGACACTAGCCATGTGACTCTGGAAAGTCACTTACCTTTTCAGCCTCAGTTTCCACATCTGTAAAATAGGGACGTTGATAAAGCACATGGCAAACTTTAAAGTGCCACATAAATGCGATTGATCGTCCTTGGGGTTGCCATTTATTAATGAGTCTTTGCCCCTGGAGGCATCAGCCTAATCTCTAAAGCGTCTGACTGCACGTACAGCAGATTACAGCGTTCCTAACGGTCTGCTCTTCTCGGGTTAATGACTTTTACTTGTAAAAATAGGTGTCTAAAGGAGCCCCATGGCTGGAGAAGGAGGCTGTTCTCTATTTGGAGATGAAAGGAGTCTAAAAGGCCACTGAGCTTCGTCCTCTCCTTTCGCACCTCCTCGAGAACGCCGACTCTCAGCCCAGCCCACGGCAAGGGGCCGGCATTCCACACGTCACTGAGTGAACGCTGGACGGAATTCAGAAAAAAGAACAAAAGACTCGCCCAGGCGCGGGCCGGCGTGGGGCCGTCTCCTATTGAGAATGAGCCACAAGAGGCAGCCCGAACAGTGCTTCCCGGATATCCGGTGATACTTGGAGAGGCGGAAGACGGCTCCCAAGTCCTTGGAAGACCCTTGGAGGATGGCGGTTAGGAGCACACAAGCCAGAATGGGGCAGAGGAAGGGAACGAGGGGCCCTTCGGGAGCGCTTGGCAGTCGAATCTCCTCTGCGAGAGGTGATCATCTCTATTTTAGAATGTAGAAAATTGAGGTTTTCAAAAGTGGGCGTGAATTCCTTACTGCCGTGCAGTTAGTAAAGCTCAGAAGCAGAATTTGAACCCAAGTCTTCCCCCCGGCCAGCATCCTCTCCACTAACTGAGCCGCTCTGGCACAACTTGACTTGGGACATGAATATGTTTTAATTAAATGGTATTTTGTCCATCGACACGCATTTTCCTCTTCCTTCCAACCCCTCACTGGCTCCCTTTCAATAAATGGGGGATAGGATGCCCCGTGGCTGGCAGAGGGGACAGGTGACGGCTTGCTGAGAGAGCCCGGGGACGCAGGGGGCAAATGTATGATGGAACATCCCAAACGCAAAGTGGGGCACCCGCAAAACAAATAGGAGAACAAAAACGGCCTGAGGAGGGCAAGTCAGAGGTAAGCTCCAACTCCCCGAATCAGACGCTGGAAGTCTGGGGTTCCAGGATGCCCGGCCCCCCTTCACGTGTGTGCCTTCCTGGAGCTGCAGGGCCCCGCGACAGGCAGATGTTGACCAGGTACCAAGCTCCCTGCCGGGCACGGCTGCCCAGGGGCTCCTGAGTGCAAAGCACTGTCACTACCCTTCCAAGAGCCGAATGGCTGCGTCCTGGGGCCTCTGCTTGGATTCTTCCCGTTCTGGGTCCTGGAGGGCCGGGCCTGGGACAGTCTGCTCATTGTCCAGCAGCAAGAGATCAAGCGGCTTCACTGACTTCAGGGCCAGACTGCACTCGGGGCCCAGAGGCTGATCTCGAATGCCTTTCAGAGGCTCACAAGGAGAGGAGGAGCTCCCAGGCCTTCTCGGAGGCTCTGAACGGCTCTCATGGAAGAGGGACTGTCTGGATTTGTGAGAGAGTCGTCCGTTTGGTCTCAAACAAGAGCAACAGGGAAAGGCTGCAAAGAGGCCAGCCGAGCTGCCCGCCAGCTCCTGAGGCGCCCGTTCCATTGGGGCGGGCCCAATGCTGGCCAGTTTCCTCTCAGCTCAGCTTAAGTCGGCCTCTCGGACACTTTTCCCTATGGCTCTTGTTTGGGGCAGAGAGCCCAGAAGGCCACCATTCCCGAAAGCCTCCCTTTCCTGCCACACTCCAAGGCCGCCATGCTGGAGATACGTTGCAAACAGCTCCATCGCCCCAACCCGAAGGAAGGATCCTGCAGACCAGAGCTCTGTTAGCTGGCCTTGCCCGGGTCCGAGGCCTTTCTTCATCGGCTTCGGCATCCCTTCAGCACATCGTCTTACCGTGGGATGTGGAGGCTCTTCTCCATCCTGGCGATGCTCCTCCCTGGATGCTCTCCAGCGGGTCGATCCAGCACTCTAGAGGTGGCTCAGAGAGGAGAGCAGACAAAGCAGCGGCCTAAAGGCCCTTGAGAGCAGGCCGGTCAGCATGGCTCTTGGCCTGAAGTCTCCTGATGGCCAGAAGGACGGCCACTTGGTGGGGCGAATCCCCTTCTCCAGTTCTGCAGTCTCGAGATTGTGGGAAGGTGAGATTCCCGGACGGCCTCCCGCTCCCAGGATCCCTGCTTACTGGTGGAGGAGGCCCTCCGAGCAGCCGCCGGTGCTCCTCTATCAACAGGGCTCTGCTTTCGCCAGCCCCAGCCCCAGAGGGGCGAGCGCTCTCCCTAATGAAGAACAACGGAAGCCTTCCAGAACCCCTGAGCTGTCCCTGGTGCTGCCCCCTGGACTTTCTCGCTCTCCCGGAGGCCTGCCATTGGCTTTCCTTGTCCTACTTCCACCGCGGAATGTCGATGCTAATTGTTTATTTGCAGACAGGGCCATGGGGGGACTCCCCAGCAGGAGCCTTGGGAACAGCTACCGCCTTGCTTTTGTCTTGGGGATCGATCTGAAGTCCGAAAGACCCCGTCCACACCTCGCAGTTCCCTCCCACTAACACAGGATCTTGAGCAAACCCCTCCCTCCCAGGAACGTGGGGGTCAGAGGCGATTTCTGAGGGTTCTCCAGATCCGAGCAAGGTTAGAAAGCCACAGGCTGACTGCCAGGCTGCGGCGGCGGCATCGGCGGCATCAGCAGCAGCAAATACTGGTTCCGTCTAGTGGAACATAGACTGATGGGGGTTGATGGACCCACAGTGGCCCAGAGGCCCCCCCCCCCCCGAGGTTGCCGAGCTGCCCTTCTTCAAGGGCTGTCTAGGCGGGGAGGTGCTGCCTGTGTAATTTACTCTCCTAAGTCGCTCGGGTTGTCGTTTGTTCTGCTATTCCTAATTCAAGGCTTTCGTGTCAGGCGGCGGCAAATAACAAAGTCCACGGTGAGACGTGAACAGAGCAGCAGAGGGAGACGCGAGCGGAAAGCGGGGCCAACCTAGCATCGGTCTGGGCTTCCCCAGGCTCTGGGTGGCCCTGAGCCTGGAGCCCAGGAGCTCCGGGTCACTGACTTCTCGGGCCTCGGGTCCACGGTGTGGCATCCTCATCAGCACACGCAGAAAGAGGCACGAGAAGCCTGGCTGCTTCCCTCCGCGCTTCTCTTCCCTGAAGGCCCAGGCTTTCGGCTCCTGGGTGTTGGGACGAGCTGGACCGGGCCCAACGGGCAGAGCTTGAGCTCCAGCAGGATCTACAGTCCTGGATACAGTCGAGGTGCCGGGCTACAGGCCGGAGATCCAGAGACGAAACCCGTGAAGGCTGGCTCCGGAGGGATGGATTGTTTGGTCCCAGCCGCTCTCCCTGAAACACTGAAAGCTTCTCTTTCCTCGTCCAAGGAGACCCTCGTATTGAAATAGCTCCCCGTGAGGGGCCGGTGTGTCGCCACAGACATCCGTAGATTAAGGCACCAGGCAGCCCGCTGCTCCCCCTCCTCCAGGAATGTTTCCTTCAACCCATTCAGAGTTTTCCCAGGCAAAGGCTCCTCTGGCATGCCTTAACGGCGACAGCTTTACGCTTCCAGGAAAACTTGCTTCCGAAGCCGCGGAAGCGTCTCTTCTCCTGTAACCCTGACAGCTGGAGTGAGGAAAATCAAGCCACTTTGGAGCCCATCCGCAGAGGCCCTCCCACTTCCCCCCTTCCCAGTCCCAGGCTCTTAGCGCCCTCCCCCGTCCTCCTGCTCCCTCCGTGATTGTGGGCACTTTCACTGGCCCCCAGGATGGCACCAAAACGCCAAGGAGTGAGTTGAGCTGCGGCAGTGTTTGTCACCAGCCTTAGTCCCTCTGGGTGTCCTCTCAGACGCAAGTCCTCCCGCCTCCACGGATCCCTGGTGGCCTGACAGAGCGCATCGCCCACCACTCTGCAGCCTCTTATCCCAAGTATCGTGCAGTGGAGCTGCATAAACACGAACCCCAGGAAGGCTGGCCACGGCGCGGCCCCTTGACTGCATTAGCACGATCACGGGGGAAGGAGCCTCACAAGCTCTGCCAGGAGGAGATCCGTGGCCCAACATCCTCCCAAAGCTGCAGGAAGGGTGGCCAAAGCCCATGTCCGCAGGTTTCCTTTAAGAGGAAGCCTGGAAAAGCCGCCTGCTTCCAGCCCTCCTCTGACCCAGGAGCCGGGCGAGGGAAGGGATGCTCAGAGGGAAAATGTTCCAAGACTCCACCAGTAAGCAGCCGGCCTGTCTTTCCCGAGTGATGGCTCGCCATCTCATAAAAGTTCAAAACTCGGTGGGGAATGCGGAAGGGGGTGGTCAGGAAGAAACACAAGCCCGAGAAGGTGTGGGGAGTGGGGGGGGGAGGGAAGCGCGCTATTCCGAGCCTGTCCGGTGGATAAGCAGAAGAGGCCTTTGCCAATCCAGCACGTTTCCTTAGCATTTAATTCCCCGCCTCCCCACCAAACCGAAATCCACCCCCAACTCGACACATCTTAGTTAACTCTCTCCGAAAGCCCTACGCTGAACTGACAGCCACCTCCTGACATTCTGCATATCCTCTTTTGCTAAGATTAATTTCCTCCTGAAAATAGAAGTCTGGGATTAAAACAAATCCCAAGTCTTACTATTAGCATTTATTATCATCGTCAGGCTTTCAAGTTCTGGTGCGTTTAAACTGCTCGGACGAGCTACTCTGTCTGCCCAGGACGTCACTGGCACAAAAGCATTGGAGGGAAGTTACGCCTGGAGAGAGGAGAGAAGCGTCCGTCATTTATCCATAGTGCAGAGACCAAAGGGGCATCAGACAGTGATTTTTTTTTTTTTGCTGGGAAAAGTGGAACAAAGCTCACCAGCCTTATGATTCTTTTCCAACAAGCCCAGCTTGTGGTGATTTGCAGTGAACAGAGGAGCATGATGGGAAACTCCTTTTCCATTTAAGGAAATGAAGCCCTGGGGAAACTTGTCCTGATCAGAGCAGAGAAGTAAGAATTAAGACCTAAAATGGGTTTCTGACCATCGATTAGGTAAAAGTTGAAGAATGAAGAGCTGGAGGAGATATGAGACATGCTCAGGGAACAAGTAGGGTCTTAGACTGGCCATCAGTTTCCTCTTGTAAGGATTCTGGCTGGGAAAAAGACATCGACAGCTACTATTTTAAAAAAAGACTAACTAGGAGCTACGGTAGCTCTTGTCTGCAGGAGAGAGGCTTCCTAAGCACAGCAGCCCCAATGAATGCTGTTCAGAATGATCTTTCCTGAAAATAGCCAGATATTGAAAATCAGTGGACGCAGACATTTAGTGTTCAGTAGGAACAGTGGGCAGAGAGAAGTGTTATGTCAGTCGTGTTTCTCCTAATTCACTGCATGGGACAGACCCCACTATTTCACAGAAAGAGGACCTCACTTACAATAAGGGGGAAGGAGAGGGCTCTGCAGGAGCTCTGTGAGAATTTTGACCCCTCCCCACCCCCATCCAAACTTGGATTCGAATTTTCGATGAAGGAAAAGACCATAGTAAAACTTGCCAACTCCTAGATCCTGAGTTAGAACTTAGCATGAAGAATATCTGCCCTTGTAGATAAAGTCTTAGAGAAGCTTTCAAGCTGAATTAGCCCAGGGGGAAGTAGTCATCCGTTCTCATGTGCCCTTCTGGCAGCACATCCGCACAGAATCCTGCCTGAGGATGTAAGCATTCTGCTGAATTCCCCAACCTTACTCTGGGTGCTCTGCACGTAGCAGAAATAGTCTAGGCTGGTCACGAGGTGGCAGGTTGGAACCACCTTTGTGGCCAATGTCATAAGCTATAATCGAGCCAATCCTACACCATGGGTAAAGAGGTGAGGATGTTCCCTCATCTCTGGTAACGCCCAGAATGACTAATCCAACCAGGCCATGCCAGAACCCATGTATTCTCTGTCTTTGACTTCAAGGTTCTGCATTACTCGGCACGGTGGCTTCCATCTTCCGTGGAAAACTGCCTTTATGAAATTTAGAGTTCCGATTCCTCCTTGCCTATAAAAGTGCTCGCCCTCTCCTGTGCCAGCCCGAAAGTAGCTGAACCCATCAAAGGGTACTCCCTCTGCTTCTAACATGAGATGCGGGAGGCCAAGTCTTTGTGATTGATGCCCGAGTACCACCAATCTGGAATAAAACCTGCCCTCGACTTTCCCCAGTGACGCTAGTTAGCTGACATCGCCTGGAATGCTGGAAAATCACATTCCCTTCCACATACCGTCCAAAGCCGTTTCTGGAGTAGATTTGTGTGGCATCTGGCAAAAGCTTCCTGGCTTAATCCCATCCCAGCCCCTTTCCCAATATGTGAGCCATTTTAGCCCTTGGAGGAAGGGGAGGTGCCAAGCCAGGAGCCATTATGATTGGTAACTTACGGAATAGCTGGAAGGATCAACTCACTGAGCAGGCCAAGGCCTGGTTCTGCAGGAGAAATGCCCAGGTAGAGCTTCTTCCAGTCTTCCTTTGGTCCTCTTTGCGCCTCAACCCTGTTTGTGACTTCCTGGAACATCTTTATTAAGGCCAGTGAGCCCTTGCTTCTGATGGCCCGCCCAAGCTGTCAGACTATCGGGAAGGGGGACTCCTATTCACTAAAGTGGCTCTTTGGCATTTGAGTGAAAGAAATGCGCCGCCTCCTGTTCTGGACCCGTGCACGGGGCTGCCCCTTCCCCAGGGTTCACTGTTAGGTAAGACGAGCTCCCCTGCCGGACTGGCACGCCCACCAGGAAGCTTGTGAGCCAATGAAAGGGCCCTCGGCTTGGTGCGAGAGCCCCGAGCGCCTCGTGCCATGTATCCAAATGGACAGTATTCACAAACACGGGCTGTGGCGGGAGTTTAGCCTCTGTAGCCAAGGAAGCGAGAGGCCGTCTGACATTTCCTCAGCCTTTCCTCACCAAAGGGAATACAAAATACACACCACGAAGCCCGCCTGAGTTTGGGTGGCTCTCACGGTGGCCGCGCACAGTCCCTGCCCTCCGGAACTCCCTGCGGCCGCCCTCTGATCGCATCACTCATTCACCCGGAAAGTACGCAAGCAAGCGCTCCCAGGCCAAAGCCCACAGCCTACGGGAAGCCTCTCGCAATCCCGCCTCGCCTTCCTTTGTCCGACTGCTCTGGTCTCTGGCTTGTGTGTGCCTGTCGGCTTGCTTGTCCCCCTCATCAAAGAGCAGGAACCGGCTCCTCTTTGGCCTCCTCCTGCATGCTAGTGCTTGGCCCGGTGCCCGACACACAGCAGATGCTTAACAAATGCTTATTTTCTGGTAACTATCAACACGTATGTTACTGTTGAGGGGAAAGCGATAGAATAATGGAAAGGACCGGAGAGGCTATCAAAAATGGCTAAAAAAGGCACCGGGAGCCCCTGACTCACAGGCTTGCTCTCCCATAGAGTCTGTATGCTGTGCACTTTTCATGGAAACTGAGGAAGGAAACGGGAGGGACTGCACAGGGAGCAGCTTTCTACGCCTGACCACTCGCCCACCCCCAAGCCTGGGTGACACCCACTTGGGGATTATAAAAGATCTCAGAAGAACGAGAAGTCGATTTGTTCAATCAAGGAGTCTTCCCAGCGCGGGTTAAAACAATGCCCAGTTCTGTGCCCGATGCAAGCGCAGCGAGAACTCTGCTGAACGAATGCCCTTTGCTTCTTTGCTGCTTGGCTCCCGACTCTCCGGACTTCTCCCGCACTCCCCAGCAGCTTTCCCCTCCCGGAAGATCCTGCCATCCCTGCAGCCCCCTCCCTCTCTGACGGGCGAGGCTCTCCTGGAAGCTCTATTTTGAAGAAGCAGCCAGAGTCGCCCACTCCTTTCCTGGTTCTTTCTGCTCTTGACTGGCCCTGTTCTGGTCCCAGGCCCCAGACACCCCCCTCCTTCTTCCCGCTTCCCCTCTTTTCGGTCCCGTTGGGCATTGTTTTTCCCTTTAGAACATAAGCTCTTTGAGGACAAACGTGGCCTCTTTTTGCTTCTATTGGTTTTCCTGGCACTTGCAGACTGCTTGGTATGGAGTACCAGCAACTTAGTAAATGCTGGCCGGCCAGTGAAACCCAGAACAGAGTGACATAAGCTCAGGGAAGACCTTCGCTGGCGTCATGGCGTTTCTTCCTTAAAATCCAAATGGAAGAGAGAGGCCCTACCAGGAAGGGGTTTTCCAAACGCTCCCCATTGAGCCGACTCTTCCAACACCACATGGGGTCATCTCTGAAATCTGTAGTCGGTGCAAAGAGATCCTCTTTGCCAGCCAAGGCCCAGGCAGGACGTGGGTGGCCAGTCTATTGCGGGGGTCCTTCGGCACATGCCTCTTAGACGGGCCTGATGTCTGAAGACAAACCGGATCTAAGACTGAATAAGATGGGGACGAGGGGCTGGACAGGACGTGCTAAAGTGCCCGAAGGTTCCGATGACCCCAAACTGTAAATTATGGATTACGGTGACTGAAAAGGAAGAGAACCCTCTGAGGATCTAGACGGCGGGTGGGCTCTTCCCAACAATGACTTCCACGTGAGAACCGCGAGCATCTGACGTTGTTAAAGACATCCATGGCTGTTTTTTGAGGTGGGCAACCATGAGGCAAATGAAGGACAAGGCGGACAGCCCCAAGGAGGAGCCAAGAGCCACGGGACACCGAAGAATCCGGAGGAAAGTCTCCAGGGTTTCGTGGCCCTTCCTCGGAAGATTCCCTGAAGGATGTAGGTAGCGACGGCATGGGATAACAGGACGAGGAACGGCTGTGACCTGAACCTGTGCGCAGACCCCATTCCAGGGAGATCACTGAGCTGACGAAGCACAAAAGGAGAAGGATGGAAGGGAGAGAAGTCTGGCACGCCATCTCCGTGTTCCAGCTTGGGTTAGTGTGCTCTTAACCCTCGAACGTAAGGCCCGAGGGCCCCTTCCTGCTCTGAATTCATGGCCAATCTGACAAGCCCAATCTCAAGAGCCAAGTCTTCATCTGGAGTGAAGCGTGGCTGCACCCTGCCAGGCCACCGGAAACTCCTGGGAAAGGGAAACGTAACCTTGGAACTCCATTTCATAGGCTGGCGAGCCAGCGGCACGCAGGCATGAAGGGACCCTCCCAAGGTCATCCTGCAGATTGCTGCTTGGAAAGGAAAGCAAAGGAGAGTCTCCTCCCTCCCACTTCATTGCATACAGCAAGAAGATAGAAGCCATCTGGGCCGTTCCTTCAGCGCTTTCTTTCCACAAAGCCCCAAAGACATTGGAGAGCCAGAAAAAGAAGATGCAGACACTCAAGGCAAGGCAGGAGCCACCGTGCAGGCCCTCCCAGGGATTTAGCGTGCTCAATACACACGCTGGGACTCTCACGTCTAGACCTTTGCGCAGCAAGTTGGAAAAACACAAATCGTTCCTCGAGACCACAATGTGCCGGCAGCAGCCTACAGTCCCGGCCTCAGGCGGAGACCGCTGTGAAGCCTCTCCTGGGGTTTAGGATGTGATTATAAACAACCTAGAAATGGCAGCAAGCGTGGCCTGCGTGGCTCCATGGACCTAGCCTGGGCCCAGGGAAAGGGCAGTTTAGCAGCCCAGCCTTCCAGAGGAGCACAGCCAGGCAGGCCAGGCACGAGATGGGGCTGGGAAGGGCCAAAGCCAGGCGTGGCTACAGAAGATTGAATTAGGAAGGCCCAGGAGAGAAGGGCAGCCAGGACTGAGCCGCAGTAGTGTAGACCAGGGCACTCTCCCATCCAAGGCCTTCACAGGGAGGCCTTCAGCGGGGGAGTCACTGCAAAGCCCTTATTCCTCTTGAACCCCAAAGCTCAAGCAGAAGCCTAGGAGTGGGTCTACCAGCCCAGCCATGCCAGGATGTAGAGAGCTGCTCAGCAGACAGCTAGGTCAGCCAAAGGGCCTTCTCTTCGGAGCTGTCAACCCCTGCCCCTATGGGCTGAATGTGATTTCTACGCCTTCCCTCCAAAGTCACCTTATACTCACTCTGGGCTCCCCTGTTAGACTGAGCGCTCCTCGAGGGCAGCCACTGGTCGTGCTTTCCCTTTGTATCCCCAGGGCTCAGCGCAAGGTCCGGCACATAGAGTTGTTGTGCAGGCGCTTTCGGTTGTGGCCAACTCTTTGTGACCTCCTTGGGGTTGGCAAAGATGCTGGAATGGTTTGCCAGTTCCTTCTCCAGCCCATTTTAGAGATATGGAAACTGAGGCAGGCAGGGCTAAGTGCCTTGCCCAAGGTCACTCAGGCATTAAGTTTCTGCGGCCAGATTTGAACTCAGGAAGAGAAGTCTTCCTGACCCCAGACCTAATGCTCTATCCACTGTGCCACCCAGCCCTTGGCACACAGTAAGCACTCCCTGAAGGTTTTTTGACCATTTGCTTAATTTTCATTCAAGGCACACTTTGGATATTTCTTTTGAAAGACTCCAATCCACCAAACAACCCTAGCCAGAGGAAGAGAAGGAAAAAGTGGAGAAAGAGCCTGACCTCCGAGGCTTGGCCACGTCTCCAGTCTGCTGCCAACTTTACCATCATGTTGTCAGTCAATCAATGAGTGTTTGGTAAGAAGTGACTCCGGGGAGGTAGAATAGAAGGAGGATAGGATAGGAGCCGGGGCATCTGGGTTTCTGTCTGGGTGACCTTGGGGAAGTCACTTAACTGCTCTGCGCCTTGGTTTCATCATCTGTGAAATGGCATTGGACTAGATTATTCCTCAGCTTCGTTCATCTCTAAATCTTTGGTCCTCTGATGCCCATTTTGCTCCGAGTAAGCTATGTTAGCTCCTTGAGGGAGTCCCTTAGCCTTTATGTGTCTCTGCTTACGTGTCTGTGAAATGAAAGTGTTGGATTGGATGGTCCACGGTCACTTCAAGCTCTGTCTATAGGATCTGATCCCATGTGTCAGGCAAGGAGCTCGATGCTGGTGCTAACGAGCACAAAAGGAGAAAGCCTTCCACTGCCCAGCAGTCTCCACTGGCAGATACACAGCCAAGTAAATGACTATCGTTCCCCACATCTCTAAAGCAGGAACAAAATCCACCAAAGGGATTGAAGGAAAAATGCATCAGTGGAGCCATGACTAGGAATTTTGACACCTAGAACAGTGGTGTGAATGCAGTCCAGTCACATAACACGAATCTTGTTCTCAAATTAAATCTGCAATTTCTGACATGAAAATATGACAAGAAGTAACTTTGGCTGAGTCAGAGACAGGAGATCCTGGGTTCAAATATGGCCTCAGCCACTTCCTGGCTGGACGACCCTGGACAAATCACTTGAACCCCCGTTGCCTAGCCCTGACCATTCTTCTGCCTTGGAACCCATACACAGAACTGATTCTAAGATGGAAGGGAAGGGTTTCCTTTTTTTAAAAAGGAATTATGAAGAAGTCAGGCAGAAGGAGGAATTAATCATTGCAGAATAGTATTCTTGTTGCACGTTTGCCCTCTAACTTTCAGTGCCCTGGGACAGAGGTCTGACTGCTTTGTGTTCAGTATAGCTCTGGGCATCGGAGACGGGGAGAATGACGTCATAAGCCTATTTCCAAGGCATGAGCCATGCCTGCTTCCAGAGCCCTCCTTTCAGCTGCCACTGCAGGGACGCCCAGCCTCCCCGGGGAAGCATTTTGGGAGAGGAGTCCCAGAACAGGTTTCATCCCCATCCAGCTTCTTCAGAGAGCCGTGCTTGGGTACTGCTGCTACGAGCCACATTTTTTTCCCAAAATAGAATATGGGGAGGAGAAATAAGGGGCTACTCTCCCCCTCCCCAGCCAGGAAAGGCTCAGCTGGGTGTGGTACTTTGGGTCTCTAGGGGGGGTTGGTGTATGGGGTGAGGAGTTCTCGTGGCTCCTGATAATGGTTTCATCTGTCATGGATGGAGCTCTCCGGAGTGCTCACAGTTAGTCCTAAAAAGAATTTCAACATTCATTTGAAAATAGTGGCTCCCTCTTGCCTCTAAGAGAAGAGACAGACTCCTCTGTTTGGCTTTTAAAGCTCTTCACAATCTGGTCCAACCTATCTTTCCAGGCTTCTTACACATTACTCTCCCTCCCACACTCTCTGTTCCAGACAAACAGCCCACTTGAGGCTTTTTCCTCAGGCATAATGTTCCGTTTCCCATTACTTTGCCTTTGCCCAGGCTCTAACCTCATGCCTGCAACACACTCCACCCCCCACCTCTACCTCTTAGAGCCCCGACTTCTGCTTGAAGCTCCCCTCCTACAAAAGGCTTTTCCTGACTTCTCCAGCTATTGTTCTCCCTTCTTTCGCAGTCTTAAATCACTTTGTGTCCATTTTGTATGTTGTATGTTGTGTTTTGTACTCATTATTCGTGTCTTGGAGAATATCAGTTTGCCACTCGGTGCTCGCTCTCATCTATAAAATGAGGGGGTTCCACCAGCTGGCTTTGGAAGGCCCTACCACACCCACACGTGGGCCCTTGTGATCCTGTGAGTGGCTCCCCAAATGATGCTAAATGATCACAGCACAACCTGGCCAGCCACCATTTAGCTTCTAAATTTCACTTGCTTTCCCTCCACTGTCCTGTCCCTTGGACACAAAGTGATTATGCCCATTTTGCAGAGAACAAAAAATCCTGAGGCCTAAAAAGGTTCAATGATTTGCTCAAGCTACTAAGTCCTTAAAGTGGGTACCAATTCCAAGGTTCCCGTGGCTCCAAGTCCAGCACTTGGACCAGCATTTTGTCTAGCACCAGGTTGCCACGAGGATGGAAAGCTTGGGGGCTCCATTTGCAAAGAATAAACCGGATTCCATTCACACCCAGGTTGGACCCAGGTTCGGCGGCAATGTCTATAACAAAATCCAAAATGGCAGCCCTGTTGGCATGCTCCACGCTCTCTAGAGTATCGATCAGGATGGGACTGTGTACCTCTGGGGGGAGCTACATGGCAGCTTCTGCTGAGGAGGGCCTTGAACAATCGTCAGGCCCTGGTAAAGCTTAGTCAGAGCTTTCCGGTGGTCAGGGCAGCTATTCAGACGACTGCTTTTTTGTTCATTTTCTCCAAGTAAGAAAAGGATACCCAAAGTTAAATGCGGCTCACTCCCGCCTCTCTGCCCTACAGGTGTTGGGGGGTGGGTGGCTGTCAGGTATGTTCGAGTGAGTGATACCTTGCCAGGGTGGGCTGGACTGGATGAAGGAAGGACTGTGGTTCCTTCCATCTCTTCAGTGCTAAGATTCTGCAAAAATTCAAGCTAGGCACAGGTGGAAAACTCGAGGCCTTTGTAGTAATGGGCCAGCAAGGCCCCAGGAATGGCCTGGGCTTCTCCCTTTAACCAGCAGTCATGTGTCGAGGGCTTCCCAGAGGCACTGCCCAAAGGAGGACACGACAAAGCCGAGGCCTAAGAAAAGCAGCAGACCCAAAGGCACGGGAAGCCAGGTCTGTGATGGCAGGCCTGTGCCCTTCCTCCCAGGTGAGGGAGGCTCTCTTTCCAAACAGAGCCTGACTCCACCCCTTTCCCCCTGCTCTGGGCTGGCCGATGCTTTAATTATAGGGGAACCGTTAACATCAGGACAGCCTCCTGATTGCTAGTCATCGGGGTGGGAGGAGAGTGGGAGGGGAGGGAAATGCAGCTGAGAAAGCACATCTCTCATCCCCTCGCTTTCATACCTTGTCAGGCCTTAAACAAGGCAATAATTGGGGCCCTATTCAAATCCAAAGTCGGACAGGCATTCATTAAGTGTCAAACCCTGTCCTAGGTACTGAAGCTACAAAGCCCAGAAGGAGACAGGGCTTACCCTCAAGGAGCCATTATTCCCCCGGTGGACACAACGTGAACCCAAGGAACAACGCCAACACACACACAACAATAAGCACAAATTAATCTAAAGCTTAGCCTTTGGTAGGAGGTGAGTTCTGAACACATTTAGGGGTTCCCAGGCACAGAGGCAAGAAGAATGCCCTCCTGGCATACATACACCCCAGAATGGGGCACAGCCTAGACAGGGGCCAAGATCATGCTGGTTAAGTAGTTCACAGAATCATAAGAGCAACAGCTCTACAACTAGATGGACCCTAGAAGCCACCTTGCTCAATTTTCATTCTACAGATGAGGAAACTGAGGTACATGGAAGGCAGGGAGCCTGTCTCCAGTCACAAAGGTAGTAACTGTCAAAGGCAAGATTTGAACCCAGGTCCTCTTATTCTAGTACCTGACAGGGCACTGATCAAGCTGAGAGAAGGCCACTCTATAAAGCACCTACTAGGATTTGCTCTTTGGGTGAGGAATCTGGAGTGTTTGCAAAGGAACCAAAGTCAGGCCCTGATTCTGCTGCTTCCAACCTCCAGACGAGTTTTTTACCTTTCACACTTCATGATGTAGCCTTGTTGTGCAGGGAACAAGTAAAATAAAGGTGAACACCGTCATTAGCAGCTGCAGGAAAGATGGGATCTAAATAGCACACGCAGGCTCTGACACATTCCAAAGAGGCGGCAGCCCAAACAGCTACATCTCTGAGCACAACAACATGAAAGTCACGGATGGAACGAGAACTAAAAACTGGTTGGTCCCAGGAAGTGCGAACTCAGAACAGAAAAGGGACAGCATCAAGCCCAGCTGAATAGGAAACACAGGCCAAGACTTCGGCAGCCCCAAGGTTATGTTGATAAGGGCCCTATCTTTCCTGGGATGATATATAACCCTCCGCCAACCCTCCGTCTTCTCATTTATCCTCTGCGGCGCTCGTCCATGTCTCTCGCCATTCATTCGTCAATCATCCATTCAGAGGAACTAGCCAGCATGCTGGAGGTGTGCCTCATGGAAGTCCTCAGGCTAGCCATCTGATATCCCTCTCTCACTTGCTGCATGACCAGCCTTCTGGGGGCCAATATCACAAGTACACAGCTTGGTTGCTAGAAGAGACCTTCCAATCAGAGGTCATCTTATCCAATAATCTCCTTTTACAAATGAGGGAAAGGAAACAGTGAAAGGAAAATGCTGCCAAAGACACACACAGGTGGTGAGCCGCTGAGGCAGGATGATCCCAGCTTTTCTGAGTCCAAATCCAGTGTCCTTCCCATACTGGTGATATCTTTTATGTCCTTTCTGCAGGCCACTCAGAGCCACCACGAATCCTTCCATTGTCCTTTGGGTCACCTGACAGTCTGGTTCTTCTGAGATGATGGAGCTCAGAGACTTGCCGCTCAGTGGCCTCATTAGGGTTATGTTGAAATTTAAAATATGGACTCTGAGGGAAGGATAGGTGGGGATCATTGATTTTGCTACTGTGTCCTCCCAAACATGGCCGACACCCATCATATCTATTCGTTTCTGTCTCAAGTTCACTGTCCATATATCCTACCCAAACTAGATATTTTCTCTCACAGATTGATTCAGTGGGCTGTCCTATGAGGCCATGTGACATAATCTAGCACAGAGACACTGTTATTGTTTCTGACTGGATATCCCTTTGGGGTGATAATGGATCACACCGAGGAACCCCTATAGAATTGAGAGATTTGAAAAAATTGGCGCTACATCTTATGATGTGAACAGAAACCTCTAGAGGACATAACCACCAATAAGGACTCTTTCCCACTTGGACTCAATATAACACATCCTCCATGACACTGGGGAGCAACTTGGGAACCTTCTCACACCACTGAGTGCGTGACACATTCCACAATCAGAAGATCACTGCTCAAAGGTAAACTTGCTCTTACCTCTAGCAAGGAGTAACATGATCTTAAAGCATGCATGGCAGATGCCTGTGTGGGAAAGGGGTCTTTTGGCTGCATGTTGCTCCATCCAGTCAACTTATGTACTCATATGCTCAACAAGCAGAGCAGCAGACCCCATTTTCTTCAACTTTCACACAATTGTGTAATTTTAAAGATGTGGCGAGCTCTAAAAAGCCATTTGCGAAACCCTACCTCATGTCTCTGGCTTGTGTTTTCATCATGAATACCCTCAAAATTATATAGGCCACTCTCATTCAGATGTCAGAGCAATGAAGAGCTAGACAAATGGATCAATAGTGACTAATGTCTTCTTAGTTGCTTCTTTACGTTAAGAATATCTCTACCTAAAAACTCCATTTAAAATGACCACAGATAAAATGCAATACCTTGAAGTATATTTTCCAAAATAAACCCAAGATACACAAATATAATTATAAAACCTTTTTTATATGAATAAAGTCAGAGCTAAATAATTGGAGAAATAGTAATTGCACATGGATGGGCAGAGCCAATATATTTAAAACAACAATTCTACCTAAATGAACCTACTTATTCAATGTCATCCCAATAAAATTACCAAAAAATTATTTTACTGAGCTAGAAAAAGATAACAAAATTAATTTGGAAGAACAAAAGATCAAGAATATCAAAAGAATTAATTGAAAAATGTAAGGGAAGGAAACCTAGTAGTACTGGCTTTTAAACTATATTATAAGGCAGCAATAATCAAAATTATCTTGTGCTAGGAGAATAAATAGAAAGAAAGACCAATGGAATAGAATAGACATACCACAAACAGTAGTAAAAGAGTATGCGCATATATACTCTTTTACGACTTACATTTAACAAAAGCATGAATTCAGGCTATTGGGATAAGGAATCATTATTTGGTCAAAATTGCTGGGACAACTGGAAAGTAGTTTGGCAGAAACTAGATATAGACCAATATCTTTCACCATCCACTAAGGTAAATTCAAAATGCATATATGTCCTAGACATAAAAGGAGATATCAAAATCAAATCAGAACAACAGGGAACATATTACCTATCAGATTTAAGGAGAGGAGAGGAATCTACGAATAAACAAGAGATGGAGAGCATTGATTTGTAAAATGGATAATTTTGAATACATTAAGTTTAAAAGTTTTGTACGCATGAAACAATGTTGCCAAGATGAGAAGGAAAGGAGAAAATTGGGGGGAAATTTCCCACAAGCTCTTAGATAGAGGTCTTGTTTCTAAAATATATAAAGAACTTTGTCAAATTTATGGAAATTAGAGCTATACCCCAATTGATAAATGGGCAAAAGATATGAACAGACGTATCTTGGACAAAGAAATCAACACCATACATAGTAGGTATATGAAAAATGTTCCAAATCACAACTGATTAGGGAAATGGCAAACCAAAACAATTTTGAGGTACCATCTTATACTCATCATATTGGCAAAAACAAGAAATACTGGAGGGGATGTGGAAAGATGGGACACTAACATAGTTGGTGGAGTTGCAAACTGATTCAAACATTTTTGAGGGCAATTTGGAACTATGCCCAGAGAGCTATAAAACCACGTATATCCTTAGACCCAGCAATACTATTAGGAGATTAGGGGGAAAGGAAAAGACTCCTTATGATCCATAATATTTATAGCCGCTTTCTTTGTGGTGGCAAAGAATGGAAACTAAGGCGATGTTTACCAAATGGGGAATGGCTAAACACAATGTCTAATATGATTGTGATGGAATATTACTGCACCATAAGAAAGAAGCAGATTGATTTTTTTTTAAACTTAGAAATAAACATTAGATAATGAAGAGTGAAATGAGTAGAACCAAGAGAACATTATATACAGCTTCAGATTTAATATCTGAGGAATAACGTGTGAATGTTCGCCTCCAGAGAATGAGCTGAGAAGTGGAAACACAAGACATCATCTATATATACATATCTGTTGGCCAGATGATGCTTCCTATGATGTGGGGAGGATAGGGAGGACCTGAGATACCTGAAAACAAATTCTATTAATAAAAAAGGAATATCTCTACTCCTCCCATTATTTTAGGGCTCCTTTTTCTAAGTTATCTTGAAATTTGATCCAGAATGCATTTGAAACAATGGAAATCCAGACTCTAGCATGGATTTCTTGGTATTCATTCATTTATTTCTTGGGAATTTCTTAGTTTTATTTTTTAAGTATTATTTTTTAAAATATATTTTCTTAAACATATGATCAGTCATGTGGTTCAATGGGGATAGGATTGGGGTTTTAATGTTAAAAGATCACTCTACTACAAATACGAACAACATGGAAAAATGATACATGTCTAACCCATTGGGACTGCTTGTCAGCTCCAGGAGAGGGGAGGAAAGAGGGGCAGGAAAGATCATGAATCATGTAACCATGGAAAAATATTCTAAATAAATGAAATATATTTTCTCTTTCTAGTTACATGTAAAAACAACTCATTTTTCAAAATGTTGAATTCCAAATCCTCTCCCTCTCTTCTTTCCTCATTGAGAAGGCAAGTAATTTGATACAGATGATACACGTGCAGACACGCCAAACATATTTCCATGTTAGTCATCTTATGAAAGAAAATACAGACCAGAAACTCACCTCCCCCCAAGAAAAATAAAGTTAAAAAAGGATACTTCGATCTGCATTCAGACTCCATCAGTTCTTTCTCTGGAGGTGGCGAACATTTTTGATCTTAAGTCCTTTGGACTTGCCGTGGATCATTGTATTCCTGTGACTATCTAAGTCATTCAGAGTTGATCAGCACAGGATATTGCTGTTGGTTGCTGGTTCTGCTCACTTCATTTCGCATCCCTTCACGTTAGTCTTTCCAAGCTTTTCGGAAAGCATCCTACCTGTCCTTTCTTATATCACAATAGTATCCCATCCCAGCCATTCCCCAACTGATGGGCATTCCCTCAATTTCCACTTCTTTGACACCAGCAAACGAGGCCTATGACAGTGTTTGTACACATGGGTCCTTGTCCCCATCCCATCCCCCATTTTTTACTTGAATATCATTTTCAATTCCAACATAAATCTGACCAAAAAAAGTCCTGGTAGCTCAGTGGATTGAGAGCCAGGACTAGAGACAGGAGGTCCTGGGTTCAAATCCGGCCTCAGGCAGTTCCCAGCTGTGTGACCCTGGGTAAGTCACTTGACCCCCATGGCCCACCCTTTCCACTCTTCTACCTATGAGCCAATACACAGAAGTTAAGGGTTAAAAATTCCTTCTGGTATCCCTAAGAAAGGGTCACCCAGTCTTGCTCATCCACTTATAAACCTCCCCCTCATCAGTCAACAAACTCAAGTCTAGGGTCCGGGGGAATGTTAGGGTTAAACACCTTCTATGTGCCGTGGTCCAAAGAAAGGAAATCAAACTAAATGAAGCCCCAAACCAGTTCCTGCTGGCAGAGCCCATGGTCTACTGGGGGAAAGAGAAGGCTGACAACTGCACAGAAAAGGCTCTGTACAGGCTCAAGTCAAGCCACCCAGCAGGGGAAGGGGATCTTGGAGAAGCTAAACTGAAGGAAGCCAGAGAAGCCGGGAGGGGGCTATGATGAGGGAGAGCCTTCCAGGCAGGGGACACAGCCACAGAAAAGCTGGCCTGCAGCATGGAAGTGGAGTTCCTTGTTTGGGGGAAAACGAGGCAGCCAGCGTCACTGGCCTGAAGGTTCTGTGGGAGGGACAGGAGTGCAAAGACCGAGGAGGTAAGAAGGAAGCAGATAATGAAGGGTTTCGAATGCCACCGAGAGCTCGTGTCTCCTTGGCTTCCCAGGACCGCGCTGACCCTTTCCCTTCGAGCTGAGACCTTGTTCTTCATCCATGAAACTGAGACAATCCTCTGAGCCCCTCCTTGCTCCTCTTTCTCTTCTCAGATCACTCAGATCCCCCCCACTATACCGCCTTCATCCCCATCTTACATAACGATCACTTACTATCGGATCACTTACCATCTCGGAGAAGGGGGAAGGATGCGAAGGAGGGAGAGGATTTGGAATTCAACGATAACGTTTGTTTTTACATGTAATTGGAGGAAAAGAAACTATGATTTAAAATGAAATATGAATAAGAGCTCTAGCTTTGGTGAGTCGTTCCGTCTCTGCGGACCTTGGTTTCCTCGTGTAGCCAATAAGGATCCAAATGGCCTCTAGAGTCCCTTCCAAGTCTGCAGCTAAGAGCCTACAAACGTCTCCGAACCGCAGTTTCCTCATCCTTAAGGTGAGAGGTTGGCCTCGAGGGCCTCTGAAGTCCCCTCCAGCTCAAGAACTATAACCTCACCACTCATCCCCGCATTGTTTTTCAGAAAGGGGTAGTGCGGACGGAGGAAGGGGAAGCCCCGGCATCCTCCTTTCCCGCTAACGTCGGATATGAGTAAATGAGAAATGATTCCAGGCTGCTGTCCAACAACGTGCATTAGGCTCAATGACCAGCGATGGTTAGAAAGAATAAATGGTGAAACATGCTTCCCTCGTTGGGGAAAAGAGAGGGGGAACACGGGCCAGAATTCTGCTTCCTCACTTCGTTAGATGTTTGGGCTTAATTGTTCTTTGGCCCATGAAGGCCTTCGGCCTGGAAACGGGGCAGGAGAAGGCGTTCTTTTGTCAGAAATGATTGTGACGCGGATATAGAAGGCAAAAAGAATCCCCAGTTCTAAATGGGCGTTACGTATATGGGCGCCAAGGATGACCAGAAGAAGACCAGATCTGTGAGAACCCCGACTACCATCTGAGGACAGGAAGTGGACCACATCCCACCCGCTGGCCTGTCAGTCCCAGTCATGGCGAGGGTTATCTTGGTGCCGAGACTAAGAAAGGATTCTGTGTGCGCCCACCTCTTGGGTACCTGGGAACACAGACTGAGGCAGGAGGAGAAGCCCCTGCAGGACTCAGAATTAAATGATTGGGTGAAAGCTTCATCTTGCACTCTGCGTACACGGCAGTATAGACATGTCTTGGTCATGGGCCAGGAAGTATAATGCAACTTCCAAGGGGTTGTTGGATCCTCTGAACAGGTCACAAATGAAATGCTAAGCCCACACTGTTTGAGGAGACAGATCCTATCCTGGGGATGCTTTGTGTTTGTGGAAAACTTACCCTACAATTACCCTGATGGCTGTAATTACCCCATGCCACCACAAGGAATCTACCATATACTTACCCCGTCGACAGTTACTATGGAAACCAAGTGATTCTCCAAGCTGTTCTATAACTTCAGATTTTGTTGCGTTTTCCTTCGATGGGGCAGGATTTTCTATCGGCCCCAACTACCAAAGGAAACTCGCCGTGCCTATTCCAGCCTCCCAGGCCTGTTCCTTAATCGTCTCTATGACTGAGAGGAAAGGAGTGGCCACAAGCGTCAGGGTTCAGAGAAGCAGTAAGTGGTGGGACCAATGCCGTCTCATCCCCCTAGAATGGCACGATGAGCCGCGATGCCTTCTAATCGTCATTTCAAAGGGAATGGCATGGCGGGACAGTGCCCATCTGGGAGAGCTCCTGGCTTACAGGGAAGCTGAACGCCCGATCCACCTGCTTCCCTACAGGGTCAGAACAACATCCATTTCTCAAAACGACGACTGGAAAGTTGGCAGCTTTCCCTGGAGAATCCAACCCTGCAAACCTGAGTGGGTACCTCGAGAAAGCGTCTTCTTCCTCTCCAGTTCTACCCCAGCGAAGTGATGTCACCCAGAGCCCTACATTACCCAGGGCCCCCTCTACTATCTGCAGCAGGCAGCCAGCGCCTTGAGGTGCCAGTGAGAAGCCCTGCTCTGCGGTGTGGCAATCTTCTAATGGTCTTCTCCCAGAGCTTGGGAGACAGTAGACAGCCAACCCTGATTTCCAATAAAATAAGACAAAATCCCTGCCACAAAGACCACTCAGATGCCCCTCTGTCAAGCAGGAATGACTCTGAGTGCATGACAGAACTTGACCTTTGAGCAAAATCGTGCTGTTAGTCATTCCACAAATCGGCTACTGCGTTTCCCACCTCTGAACCTTCCTGCGAGCCCTTCTCCATGTCCAAGCTCATTTCTCTCTCAGTCCTTGGCATTCTTCAGGGCTCAGTTCACTTCCCTTGAGAATTCTGCCATGACTTTGCCTAGCTCTGAGAACTCTCTTCTTCTGCACTGTCCTTACATGATGTGTTGTTGGGAGCCACAATGAAGCAGCATAAACTGTAAATCCCATCAGGTCCAGCTGTAGTTTACAAAATCTCTGTAGTTGTAACTACTCTCTGTGACTCTTCTCATTAATAAAAGTTTTTGCTGTGTAATAAATCACTTCAATTTAAAAGAAAAGGGGAATATGTGGGAGGCCAATAAGAGAAACAGAGTCTCAAATAGATAGTTTATCTGGACCCCATCAAAAGGTCACTGCAGTCCGGCACAGCCGTGTGTTAATCCTTCTGTTCTATAAATTAGAACAAGACAGGATGGCCTAGGGTGGACGTTGGATGTAAAAGAACGAAGCAGATTGGAAACAACGGCTATTAGCTCATAGTTGCTATGAGTTGCCGAGGTACAATGGAGTCACAGGTTTATTATATATGAAATTAAAGCTCCCTTTCACCCAAAAGCACAAAGTTTTATAGCTGCGCAGAAATTGCCCTTACAACTTAGACAATACAGTAACTTCAAGGTGAAGATAAAATACAAGGTTGGAATGTAGCCGCCTCATTATCAGTAAGCAAAGTCTGGGAATATTTTGCTAGGGCGGAAAGCCCCTGAGTTTTTGGCCTTGGTTCTCTGAAACAACTTTTGAGACTCAGAAGCTGCATTTCTGACCAAGGGAGAGAATGTTAACCTCTTGACTTGATTTGCTACGAACTTAAAGCCTTCCAATAAGACTATACTGCTTTCTAATAAGAAAAGGTGTGGATCATAAAAGGGGTCAAAGGAGTAATCTCAGATTTTTATCTCAGATAGCCCATCCCGTCTTGTTCTAATTTATAGAACAAAAGGATTAACACATGGCTCTGCTGAACTGCGGTGACCTTTTGATGGAGTCCAGATAAGATATCTATTTGAGACTCTGTTTCTCTTACTGGCCTCCCACAATGTTTTGCATACTTGAGTTCTCCCCCATAGAACCTAAGCTCCCTCTATACAGGGACAGTTTCATCTTTGTCTTTGTATGCTTGCACCTACCAAGAACATGCCCAGAAGAGAGTAAATGCTTAATAAAAGCCAATTTGATCTGAATTCCCAAGATTGTTGCAGACAAGCACAAACCCTGATTTGGCCCATTTGGCCCACCGAGGCAGAAATCCTTCAAATGAAGGTAAGGTGATCTTCCCTGAGTAAGCAGGGGCTGCTCTCCAGGTTGGACCCATGGGACATATCTTGTAGGCACAGACTCTATCAAAGGCAGGCTACAAAGGAGCTGAATGGTGGTGGCTGGTGCCCCACAGCAGGGAGGATCCATGCCAATGAAAAACTAGATCCCCAGACAATTGGCTTCAGAAAATGTATGTTTAAAATGTTATTACATGTATTTGGGAAAAGAAAATATTTTTTCAAGTGATAAAAGACTAGATCCTCAAAGAACTGCTGAAGTCATAGAAGAGAGTACAGGCTTCACCGAAGCAAAACTAATCAATTCCTCCCCAGAACTGGGCCCCGCTTGCTTAAAGTCTGATCTGAAAAGGAAAAAGGCAGGAAGGGGACTGACTGATGGATGGACGCATTTATCTGGATGTGGAGGAGTGCTGAATGTTTCCTCCGAAGAGTGCTACTTAAGCGAGAGCAGGGGATAATCAAGGGCATTTTAATGACTTGGACTTGATGTTCCCCATTGGAGGAATGATAACAACAGTGATAGAGACATGCTTCCTGCTGTCAACAGACCCCACCACCCCTTGGTGGGGGCGGGCAGAAGATCAGAGAAAAGAGGCTCAACTTCAGTTGTGAGATCGGAATGACAACACAAGCAATGGTGATGAGGATGATCACAGCTGGCGTTCCCGAAGCCCTTCTGTGGTATAAAGCCACTTTACAAGCACCAGAGAAGATGGAGGCCAGCTCTGGTGGAATAAGACTGTTCCCACACTGACTAGGAAGTTGCTATTTGAGATCTTCCAGTGAGGGGAAGCACATCTCCCTTTCACTCTGGAACAGCTTTTATTGTAAGTCCAGAAATCACGTCCCTAAGTAAGATGGATGTGTGCTCCTTTGTGGAAGATCAGGAGGTTTAGAGGAACGCAAGCTCCCTGTAAGCCAACCCGACCTTCTGTTCTGGTGTGGTGATGGAGAAAGGGGGTGCCTTAAGAAGACCAGAGTGCCCAGAAGGAGGAAGGAAATCATCATCCCACTCACTGTACACAGCTCAACTCAGACCACATCAGGAGCAGGACTTCCAAACTGGCAGCCGGTGGTGGTGGTCACACTTCTAAGAAGAGAATCTCCAGTTGAAGACCATCATTGGAAGAGTGGTGGTCTGATCCCAGAGGTTGAGTTGAGTTAAGGTGGCCTATTTAGGCTTGTTGAATGGAAAAGTTTCTTAACAACTGTGCTGCCTCAGAAGGTGATGAGCTCCCCCTTCACGGAGGTCTCTAAGTAAAGGCTAAATAATGATTTGCTAAGGATACCACAGAGGAGATTCTCTGTCAGCTATGGATTGGCCTGACTGGCCTCTGAGACCCTCAAACTCTGAGATCCTCTTCCTTAGTGGCCTTCCAGGTCGAGGTTCCTGGAGCTCTGCCTCCATGAGCAGATCTTCCCTCCTTTATCTCAACTCCTACACCAAAGCATGGGTTGGTCCTGTCCAAATGTATTCAAATCCACTTGTTCCATCCTGAGCAGGAGGAGAGAGACCTCAGCAAGAGTTCTATAATGAGCCTGAGATCCTATGGAGGCGTAATTGATGCTAAAGTGTAAGCCTGCTTATAATCAAGCCTTCTCTAAGACAGCCACCACCCCCAGCCCCCAACTCCAGCCTTGCCACACACAGTTGGATGGTGGCAAGGAGCTTGGGAGAGTAATTTTGCAATCTCCACTGAGCCATGCCAATGTCAACATGGAACAAATGTTTACCAGGAAGGGGCTGGCAGCAGAGGCAGCTGAGAAGGACCTTTCACTACCCACCCCTCCTTTCTCATCTTCTCCTGCACTTGGATATTCTTAGACCCAAAGAGAAGAGTGTCTTAACAACATTCCCAGGCTGGACAGCACTGGGAGAAGAGACGGAGAAACCGATTTAATTTGGTCACTCCTCTTCCCTCACCCTCCCACCATGATCTCAAAAGGGAGAGCAGCTTCAAACATTACACGACTTTGTGGCAAGGAAAATTGGTCTCCTAAAAGAGCTACTGCCAGAGACAAAGGATGTGGATGGGGTAGACAGAGCAGGCACCATATTCAGTGTTTACCAGGCTCCAGGCACTGTGCCCAGGACAGGGAGTCCCGAGACAAGCAAGCATGGCAGTCCCCTCCCTCAAGAACCTTGCATTCTAATGGGGAAGACGACATCCAAAAGGGCAGCTGGAAAGGAGGACCAGGTGAGGCCAATGACCAAGACGTGGACATGTCTGAGAAGACATGTGGAGGAAGCTCACACATGAGCAAGGCAAGCCAAGAGTTCACTTATCAGAGCCCAGCATTACTCATGGGTGGAGTCCAAGGTGCTAGTGAGGAAGAGGAGAATCTGATGCCTGAAGGGGCGAGAGCACAATGTAATCATGGAGCCGAGAGAACACTGGGCTGGAGGAAGAAGCCACCAAATGACAAAGGAGCAATAATTAGTAGAAATGGAAGGAGACCTTGTACTGCTGAAGTCCCCCAGACTTTGAGATGCCAGTGGCTTCTCTGGGTCCCCGTGGACATGTGAGGAAACTCTGGCTGTCCCCAGGACTACCTCGTGGTCTTCATCAGTATGGCCAGTGCTTTCGAATGGTGTTTCTAACAGAGGGTCTTCTCTAGCAAGGTCCAGCTACTGAAAGGCTGGTCCCGGTTAGGAGCCCCGAAGGCTAAGCCCTCTGGCGGCCAAGGCCTACTTTCGTTCACGAGTGGAAGCCCACTTGTGGGTTCCTTCTGAGTTCATATTTGTTTCAGCCCAATCGTCCCAAGCAATCCTTACCAAAGGTATCAGTCAGATATCTACCGTGCGACAAATACTGATTGAACCCGCACGCCGCCATTCACTAGAAGCAGGACGCATCATTTCTGCCTTTGAGGGGCTCCTCACTCCTTGTAAACTCCTGGTCCTTGACCTCCGAATTTCTGTCGTCTGAGACAACTTGCGTGTTCCAACCAAAATGGAGGAGACGAGAGCAGGGCGTGCCCAGCCTCCCTTCTTCCTGCCGTGGCCCTAAAGTCACGTTCGCCCAGGCCTTTTGTCCTGGCCCAGAACCTTCTCTCGAGCCAACTTTCCTCCCTCCCGTCCTCTCTCACATCTCTGGAATCTCAGGCTGAGCCTCCAGCCTGCCAGCGTGCTACTGAATAAAGACTTCATGCTTTTCGCGTTCTCTTGCTGGTCTCTGCTCCAGAACCGAGCACAGTGCCTGGAACCCTGTAGGCACTCAGTGAATGCTAGTCGCCTGCCTGCCTGCCTGCCTGATGGCTGTATTAATCCCTAAGCCTTTGAGAACCAGCAGCTGATGGCCTGAACACGTTAAGGGAGAGCCCTGGTCACGAGTGAAAGCATGTGGGCTCCTCCGTTTGGGGGGTCCAGGAACACTGTGTGTCAGGAGGAGGGAGGACGGGAACTGGGTTTGGAAGGAGGAACAGAATCGGGATAGACAGAGATGAGGGAAATGCAGTCAGGCGGAAGGCCTGCCTCGGGGTACAGGACAACTGAAGAGCTGCCCTGCCTCTACAGGAGCAGAAGGCCCTCTCAGCACACAGCGAGCAGAGGCTTTGGCGAGCCGATGCTATGAATACGATTCTCTGAGGGCTGCACCCTGATTTGGTGATGCTTTAGTAAATGGCCAAAAGTGGGCCAGAGAAAGGGAGCCATGTCGCTGGCTGCTTCCTCTTGAAGCAGCCCTCCCGGCTCCCTGTCCCCTCCATCACTGGATGCTTTTTGCTTTTCTCTCTGATTGGAGGATTCGCCATTCAATCAAGAAAGAGGCAGCTCTCGTTTGCCAGGCACGACTGGGCACATTTCGAAAGGCCGCACCATACATTACATGGCTTGGAGCGTCCCAGGAAGGCAACGGCCGACGGGCTTCATTGCCAACAGATCAAACAAAGATCTTGTCTCCAGGCTGCCCTTCCTCACCACAGCTGAAAGGTGGAGACAAAAGGAAGGAAGCCTCAACCTCTGGCCTCAGTCTAGCAGGAGACACACTTCCAACTTCAGCCCTAAGATGAAATGTTTTAAAGCTTTAAAACCAAAAGATTGTTTGGGGAGCCAAAAAGGAGGTCCAGATTAACGTTAACTTTCCTTAGGAAGAAGAGAAGTTTATTGATTGTTTAAGGTTTATTGGTTAGGCCAGCATTCATTGATGAAGCGAAATGGGTCTCCGTGGCTCTCTCGTGACTAGGGACAACCTGATCTGGATCAGGCAGCTTCATAAATAAATTTGGGGAGCTCATTATTCTTCCCCCGCCGCCCGCCTGCCTTGAATATCCCAAGACATCTTTAATTGGTGAATCGTTAATTAAAAGTGGTCCATGAACGATCCACCCTCCTCATACCTATATCCTGGGGAACACTAGTCCCCAGGGAAAGAAGCCTTGGGGATTCCTAAGGACAAAGAAAATGCAAAGAGCAGCTGACTGGATGGTATTTGGGATCCAGATCCGAGACACAGGCATGCGCAGTCATTATCCCTAACATACAGGATTAATCTAGTACAGGAAAAATCAATTCTCACAGCAAGCTTAAGGAGACGCGGTTGGGAAGATAAGTTTGGGCGAGCCTGTGTGTAGGGGCTCTGGAATGCTAAATCAAAAAAGGGAAGCTTAATTCCCTACTGTGGATGAACTAGGGAGCGAGCAGAGGTTGTGAGCAGGAGAATGATGTGGTCAGAGCAGTGTAGTACAGGAAATCCAACTGCCAGCAGTGTACAAGAAGAACTAATGAGGAAGAAGGGACCAGAGACAGGGAGGCCAATGGGAAAAGCACTACACCAAGACAAACGCAGGGATTATATGAACACAACCACAAAACCCTTTCCACACAATTGAAACTAGATCTAATAATCGGAAAAACATTCACTGCTCATGGATAGGACGAGCTAACATAATAAAAATGACCATCCTGCCCAAATTAATTTACTTATTTAGTGCCGTACCTATCAAACTACCAAGAAACTTTTTTTTATTGAATTAGAAAAAACTATAATAAAGTTCATCTGGAAGAACAAAAGATCAAGAATATCAAAGGAAATAATGAAAAAAAAATGTGAAGGAAGGGGGCCTGGCAGTACCTGATCTTAAACTGTACTATAAAGCAGCAGTCATCAAAACGGTATGGTACTGGCTAAGAGACAGAAGGGAGGATCAGTGGAATAGACTTGGGGCAAATGACCTCATCAAGACAGTCTACAAAAAGCCCAGCTTTGGGGACAAAAACCCATTATTTGACAAAAACTGCTGGAAAAATTGGAAAACAGCATGGGAGAAACTGGGTCTAGATCAACATCGCACACCCTATAGCAAGATAAACTCAGAATGGGTGAAAGAGACTAATACACTATGGTACAATTGAATATAATAGATTTCTCTACTAGCAGCAATGCAACGATCCAGGACAATTCTGAGGGGCTTAGGAGAAACAACACTGTCCACATCCAGAGAAAGAACTGTGGGAGTAGAAACACAAAAGAAAAACAACTGCTTGAACACACGGGTTGATGCAGACATGATTGGGGATGTAGACTCGAAACGACCACCCCAATGCAACTATCAATAATATGGAAATAGGTCCTGATTGATGACACATGTTAAAACCAGTGGAAATGTGCGTTGGATATTGGGGGGGGGGGGCGAAGGGGGTGAATCATGTAAAAATGGAAAATTTTTCTAAAAAATAAAATATTAAAAAAAAGATTGTGTTGGATGGAGCCCATTTGCCAGCAAGATTCCAATCCCCAAAGGTTACAGGGAAGGGAACACTGTGTGCTGATTCAGGTTGGATTGCCAGGGAGCCTGGTGCAAGTTGTGAGGGTGGGAAAACATCTCCATTCCAAGGCAGCTGCTCCGCCACTCCCAAGGAACCGTGATTTCGGCCCGAGGCTGCCTGACTTGAAGGAGAATGGGTCCTGCTCTTGACTCTCACAGCACTACTGAGGGGCCTTTGGGGGTGGGGGAGGGTGGCTCTAAGAAAAATGATAGAAATAGGAGAGCTCCATGAGGCCTTAGCTGTGGCAGCCTCCTGGTGGCAGACACTCCTCATCTTGGGAGGTTCAAGAAGGTCATTCCCAAACCTAGAGAAAGGATCAGCACCGGTTGGGAAAACTTTAAGTGGTGCCCCCTGGGCCTGGGAATACAAATGCAAAAAATGAACAACCTCTATCAGCAGGGAGCTCCCCTCCTCCTTAAGAAGACAAAAGTAGATAGAGAATAAACACAAGAGAACCAAATCAAAGCAATGAAATCCAAGGGAGGGGAGGAAAGAGGCTTCCCTTGTTGGGGAGATCAGGGAGGGCTTCATGTATGAGGTGGCGAATGAGCTAGTCTTGCAGAAGGGACGGAAGTGAAAAGGGAATACACTCCAAGCTAAGCACATGTGAGATGGAATAGAATGGGAAGACAACCACATTTTCCTGGATCCACCTCCACTATTCAATGTTCACTGAAGCCAGAAAGTTAGGTCAGGCCGGGTTGTGAATGGATTAAAAACCAAACTAAGGGATGAGATTCTGTGGAGCCTCTGGGCACCAGAGAGGTGAGAACTCACTTGGTCAAACCTCTGCTTAAAGCCCACCTTGGAAGCTGGAGAGGGAATCCTGAAGCGGGGAGGCCCCTGAGGAGGCTCTTGTAATCATCAGGTGAGAGATGGGGAGGGGGTGAAACCAGAAAGCCGCTGGGTGAGAGAGGTGGCAAGCGATGGAGTTTGTGGAGTGACTGGGGGTGGCGAGGGGAATGAGGAATCAAAGTAGCACAGAGCTCACAGACCTAGGTGTGGGCCTGGAGTCAGACTTGAGTTCAAATTTGACCTCAGACCTCAACTGCGTCAGTCTGGGCAGGCCACTTAATATGTTTGCCTCGTTTCCTTAGCATCTATAGTCAGGGCTACTGGGAGGATCATGGAAAGCCCTTAGCACAGTGCCTGGCATATAGAGAGAAGATCCAATATAAATCCTTCTTCTTGCCTTTCTCTCCTCTCTCCCCTTCAAAGGTGATTAAGTAGCTTAAACCAGAGTGTGAAAAATGCAATTCAAATAGGATCCCCCAAAACTGAATAACTCAAGCAGAAGTTGGTCGTTTAGTCAGGAGTTAAGAGATTGAGAGATTAAAAGAACTCAGGAGCCTCCTCCAAAGCAACAGACCTTAAGCCAGTTCAAGAAGCGAGAACTGCGGCCAAACAGAAAAACTCGAATACAGTATTTAAAGAAATCCGAAAAGAAAACTTTGCAGATCTATGTATCATGTATCTATTCCTCAGGGTGCAAAGTAAAAATAGAAAGAATTCATCCGCCAGCTTTGGAAAAATCATTTTAAAACATCCAGAAAATCCGTGGCTAAAATCCAGAGCCATCAGGTCAATTTTTTTAAAAATACTATTAACAACGGAAAGAGCTCAATTAGCAAGAAACTGAGCAAAATGGTACTCAACCATGCTGCAATTATTCTAAAGAAGAGGAAATCTTGGACTATGACACACCAAAAGGCAGCACACAAAAAGCTTACAACCAAGAATAACATACCCCGAAAAACCGAGGATAACTCAACATGAAGAAAGACCTTTACTAAAATAGAGGATTCTTCTGTAGAATAGAAAATGACCCGCCTGGGGCAGGCTTAAATCACTGAAAAGCAAAGAAAACAAGAGAAACATAGGAGTCAAGATGCATTTGAGAAAGTGGAAAGAGTTAAGTCAGGATCCTAAATCTCTTCTGAGTCATGGACCCACTTGGCATTCTAAGGAAGCCTATGGGTGCATTAATGAGTAAAATCAAAGGCCGAGGATTACAAAAGAAACCAACATCATAAGCAGAGCCTATGTGTGATTTTGTTCTCCTTTGTTGGTTTTAAGAGAGACAAAAAAGGGGTAGATAAAGGAATACACGAGGGATAAAATGAGCAGAGAAGAATATACAAAGAAAAAGAGATAACAATTAGAGGGAGAATCTTGTGAACCTTGATCTTAATTGAACCAGTAGATGGACGGGTGAATGAACACACACACACACACACACACACACACACACACACACACTAAAGTTATGAAAGAAATAGCCAAAAAACCTCCTGAAGAGAATAGATCATAAAAGGGGATGAAAGAGAATAAGAATCAGTGATTGAGGGCTGGTATGGATTATAGAAGACAGTAAATTAGTGGGTGAAAAAACATTCCAATCATGTACTATTAAAGTTGGTCCTATCCTATTTGTTTTTCCACCCTATAAAAAGGAATACGGGCAACAACAGGAAAAAATTACAAGAGGATGAGAAAAATCATAAGAAAAAGATCATAAGCATGAATGTAAAGGGAATGAACTCAACTATATAATCAGTGGCCTCTCTTACTTGGAGGTTCATGTTATTCATATATACTATCCAATCAAAATCCTGGTAGCTGCTATTGACAGATAAAACCTTAATTCCAAGAAAAAGAGGGAGGAGGAGGAAGAAGGAAGGGTAGAAGGGAATGAGGTATGGAAGTTTAATCTAAATGATAGCCAATATATGGTACTTGTAGCAATTCTTAAAAAAACAAATCTCTGTTAACCCTGCCAATAAGTAAGGGGTAGCCACTACATGTATCATAAATCCCTTTTTGAGGCATTAGAAACTGAGGCTCAGAGGAAGGATGAATATATATTATCAAGCCCATTATACAAGTGAGGAAACTGAAACTCTGGGATAGGAAGGGATTTGGCCAAGATCACATAGCCAGTAAATTAGCTGAGATTTGAAATCAGACTTTCTCCTTAGCCCAGTGCTCCTTCCACTGAACTTTCGCACAGCATCCTGCTTCTTCCCCTCGGTTCACGATCTGAGAGGCCGGCGTTGTGGGCCCAGAAGCAAAGTCTACCCTTCAAGCACAGTCTTTCCAAAGTGTCCCTAAGCATGGCCTCTTGGTAAAGGACAAGCTGTGCACATCTTAGTGAAGCAGAAATTGATTCTTAAACTAGTTGTTCAATGGCCTTTTGTGACTTTAAAACGCCCCCAATGAATCAAGACCATCGTTAAACCCCCACAGCATCTCCCTGTTGTTCCTATTGTCTCTCTCTCTGATCTCATCGTGGGCATCTTGGAGAGACGGCAGCAAAGCCTTTGGAGAGCAGCATCCCAGCGCCCAGCACCCAGCACCGAGACGGAGGACAAGGGAGGTTCCACCCAACGACTTCAAGGCTGAGGCTGAGCAATCACATCTCCTGACTAGCCATGGAGATATCAGTTAGACGGGCTTCCTTTGAAGGGCTCCACAAGACAAAACAAGAGCCTCTTCCCTTTCTGAAGCTTTTCACGGAGCCCCAGCATTCCCCCACGTGCTTAGACAGATCCCACCCACACTGCAGTCCAACAGCTGTTCCCTTTCCCACTGATCAGGCATTGGCTGACTCACGGAAACCTGCTCCAGAACTTTGGAGATGAAAGCGCTGCCCCAGCTGAGGGAACCCACGACCCTCGAGTGGCTCTGGGGCGCCCTGCGCCGGAAGGAGGAGAGGCAAAGGCCCGCCTGGAGCTCTTTCCAACCCTAACCCTAAGCTTGGAGGCCTTCCCTGGAGTCATTTCTTTCCATGGTGAGACCAGAACGAATCTCCTTTATGGGCATTTGGTCTGGGCCGAGACCTCCGGACTCAGAAACCCGATGACATTCGCCTCTAATGAAAGTCGGGGGTTTCGTGGTTTTTCTTGGTTTCTCGTACGGAGGGTCCCTCCCCACTAAGGGGCGCCTGCAGACGTGTGCCTCTGCCTCGCCGTCATCCTCGGGGCCCTTCCTGGCTCTGTGCTGCTATCGTCGTCGTTTTGGTTCTTCTTCTGCTGAGCAACGAAGCTCTAGCCGTGAGCTGGGCAAATGGCTCTGGGTGGGGAGGGTCTGAGGGCTCGAGGGGCTCCGGGGGAGGAGAGGTCGCCTCGCGGCACCACAAGAGCGACAAGACAAGGATAAACAAAGGACTTGCCGGGCTTCCTTTGTTCCTGAAGGCCTTCGTGGATCCATCGATCCTCGCAGCAGTTTCTGTCTTTCTGTCCTCGCGCCTCTCTCAGGGGAGAGTCTGGCTTATAGCCTGTGTCCCGGGCAAAGTGCTCCATTACGCCAGGCTCACAGGATCGGGGCGTAATTTAGTTCTAGGTTCTCCCCGTCCCCCCCCCCCCAATAGCCTCCCATCCACCCATACAGCTATTTGGCCAACACGATTCTTCTGCTGGGTCCGAAACAATTGAACAAGCCTGACAGTGCAGAGGGCAGATGCCACACCTGGGACCTGAGTCTGAAGGCTGCGATGGAAGGATCCCACCGAGGACGGCATGAGGAAGTCCGATCCGTGCAGCTTCTTTCTGAGGACGGAGGCTGCAGAGCAGCTGGGCGTTCTGGGGACGGGCTCTTTCTGTCCAAGCCAGTACACGTTCGGCTATTTTGCTGGCTCACGAGGCACAAGTATCTGCGGGGGGCAGGGGAATGTGTGCTGGACCCGGAGGTCTGGGATCCACCCTTGGCTCAGTTACGAATTGGCTGGGTGACCTTAGGCAAGTCATTTCCATTCCCTAGGCCCCCCTTTCTTCTTCAGTAAAGTTAGGACACTGGCCAAGAAGATCTCTAGGACTGTTTCCACTCTGGCATTAGCTCTCTTCACCCTCTGCAAACAGATTCTTTAACAGGAGCTCTTACCCTTGCTTGTGTCCTGGACCCCTCGGCTGCCTGATGGAGTCGTGGATCTCGTCCCAAAATGGTCGGTTTCAATGTCTAAAAGAAACTACAGAGATACTGCAGAGGAGTGTCTTGTGCTGAAACAGACTCAACCCTGGAGTTTGAAAGAGTTCCCAAGAGCCCGGGTTGAGCCCATCAGAGCCTCATCATATTCCTAGTAGATACATCATGAAAATAAATAGATTCCGGGATCTTAGAAGGGCAGGAAGGCACGAGGGAAGGGCCCAAGAAAGTATCCTTCAGGCTTTTGGTCTCTGTGGGCACAACACGCTTAGTAGGCTCTGGAGAGCAGGGAGGAAAGAAGCCCAGAGATTCATGCATTTGCTGGGAGCACGGCCACAAACAGACCCGAAAGGCACCCGAAAAGAAAAGAGCCCACAGAGGCTCGGAGGGAGGCAGAGGAAGAGGGGGCAGACGTGGCCCGACAGGCCCTACTCTCAGAACAGGACGTCCAGACCAAGCGCACCTGCGCAAGTCTCTACAGCGTTGTCGACTGCACACAATCTGTCTCCTCTTCTAGATGGGACAGAACCTTACCCAGCAGTGGGAGAGTTAAATGATGGCTCTCTGAGCCTTCCTGGGTGGCTTCTGCCTCAGTTGCTCACATTCCATCCTTTTCATCACTCTTTGGCCCCCTGAAGCCCTCCCTCCTTCCTTCCTTCCTTCTTTCCTCCCTTCCTTCCTCCCTCTTTCCCTCCCTCCTTCCCTTCCTTTCTTCCTTCCTTCCT
>NC_058133.1:521567441-521587181 GCF_016433145.1 Gracilinanus agilis
TTCTTTCCTTCCTTCTTTCCTCCCTCCCTCCCTCCCTCCCTCCCTTCCTCCATCTCTCTCATCTCTGGAGGGTCCCCTGGCCTCCGTGGCTCAGTGGTTGGCTGGCCTTTAGGAGCGCCATCACCACTCCCCAGCCTACCCCTCCCCTATGGATGTCGCCCCTTCGCAGGCCTGGGCAGATCCCACTCCCGGCGTGCCGAGCTAGCGAACATCTGCCTCCCAGTTGTAATTAGCACTTGACAAATGCACGTATACAAGCGATGACACCCTCGCTTCGTCTGGCGGACGGCCAGCTGACGTTTGAAAGCTCATTTTTACGGCGGGTGACTTAGCTTAAGCTAAAAGGACAAAAACACCCTGGGGTGGGCTGCTTCCACGGCCTTCTCTCGGCTCGCCTCGTCCTCCCCTGGGGGGCCAGATAGGAGATGGGGAGAACTTTGTCCTGAGGGGGCAGAAGAGGCTCCTCCAAAGGCCGTCCTACCTCCAGGCTTTACAACGCAGCGGAGTCGAGGCCCCTAGCAAGGCTCAAGAGAGCACAAGAGGCCATCCTGAAGGCAAGAGATGGAGATCCCAACGTGGCCAAGCCTGGAGGGAGGAGGAGGAGGAGGCGTGATTTTAAAAGCCTTACCCGGAAGATCCTGGCACCCGCAGCCCGAGCATCTTTCTAGCAGAGGCAGCCTGCGCCCATAGACAGTCTAAATCCCCTTCTGCCACTTACTAGCTATCACGTATCCTCCTTGAGCAACAATTAATCAATCAACCTTTATTAAATGCCTACTATGTGCGAGGCCCTGTGCTCGGTGCTCAGAAAACAACGACCAAAAAGCACAAGATGGTTCCTGCCCTCCGGGAGCTCCCAATCTAACAGCCATGGGGGGGGGGGGGGGAGAAATGAGGGCTTGATAGGCTGCCAGGTGCTCGTGAAGCAAGGAGAAAGCCGGACGGAGGTTCAGGAATTTAGTTATGTGCTAAGGGCGGAACAAGGGAGAGGTGCCAGGCCCAGGCCCAGGAAGATGCCCACTTTCTCCTCTGAGAGCCTCTTTGCCCGAACCCTGATGCATCCTTTGTGTCTCCTGCCTCCCAGCTGCCCTCTCTTTAGACTCTTCTGCCCTTCTGGATGCTCTTCATTTGCCTGAATCTGCCTCTCTCCAGACCTTGACTTGGGTGGCCCCTCCCCGGCCTGCTGGGTAGCCGGCCTGTGACTCCCGCCATGCCTCCGTTTGGCATTCTGTCCCTGTGCTTCGCCACCGCGGCACGACTGACCCTGTTCCCAGCTCAGGAGGAACGGCTCCGTCTCGTGCGTCTCCTTCGTCCGCTTCTTTCCAGGACGCCAAGCAGAGACTTGTTGTCGACACAACATCTGGGGGGATTCTGAAACGCCGAGACCACAAATCGTCTGCAAACAGTGTGGGAGCGCCCGCGCCCCTCCCAGCGGGCCGCCCTCTCCTGGAGGCCGTGCCAGCGCCACACGCTATTTGTCAAGACTGTGCTCGCTTCCCTGCTGACCAGCCGTTACTCACGAGGAACACAAACACGGAGCTTCTCCGGACACATTCTGGAAGAGAGACTAATCCCCGCTGCTGTCTGCTCCGTCCACCAGGGGAGGAAAAGGCTGGGACAAGAGTCGGCACCACGGACTCGTCTCCTCTCTGTGCCTCCCCCACAGCGGGAGCCCCCTCCGGGGAAGCAGACCCTCTTCCAGTTGTCAGAAACCCCAGAAGAAGCTGCCCCCCCACGAAGAGGTGAGGCTGTTGAGGGGGATCTGAGGGGCTTTGGAAATCTCTGCTCCCTCCGGAATAACAAGGACCGCAGAAGCCTGAAGAACGCAAGCTCGGACGCTGTGGGAAAAGGATGTGATTCCAACATCGTCTCCCTCTTCCGGCCCCCCAGAGACCACCTACCTCAACCCCAGCTGAGCCCAGGCAATCAGAGACCCAAGAAGACCGGCTCCTTGGAAACATGCCACAGCCGAGGGGGCCCAAAGAACCGGCCCTTCCAGGCCTCTACCTTGGAGAGAGGAGCAGCCCAAGCAAGGCTAATCTACCCGGCGATGCCTGGCCAAAGGGTTTCCTAAATACACACATACATACGCGCGCACACATGAACACACACGTACACACAGTGCATACACACATGCATGCATACATGCATGTATGCACACCCAGCAGTAGCAGCCAGGGGCATGTAGCATTCTCAGATGTGGCTGATGTGTGTTGAACTGCTTCACCTGTTGGCTTTCCTTTCCCCCCATATTGTTCATTTCTTAAGTGTCATCTTATAAACCCAAACCCCAAACAAACAACTGAAAAACTGTACCCTTTCATCCGAGGCCTGACTCCCACAGTCCTTTCTCTGGAGGTGGGCGGCACTCTTGCCCAAGTCCCTCAGGATGGCCCTGGGTCATTGCACTGCCCACAACAGCTGAGCCTACCACATTGGATCATTCCACAATGTTGCCGCTAGTGTGCACCACGTTCTCCTGGTTCTGCTTATTTCACTCTGCATCAGTTCACGGAGCTCTTTCAGAAACCAGCCTGTCCATCATTCCTTAGAGCACAATAACATTCATCACCACAATATACCACGATTTATTCAGCCGGTCCCCGATGGACGGACGTCCCTTCAGTTTCCCGTTTTTTTGCCACCAGAAGAAGCGCAGCTATAAATATCTTTGTGCAAGCAGGGCCTTTCCCGTTTTTACAATCTCTTAGCAGTGCTATGGCTGGATCAAAGGATATGCACGATTTTAGAGCCCTTTGAGCACAGTTCCAAATTGCCCTCCAGAATGGATGGATCCATTCACATCTCCACCGGCAATGCATTAACGTCCCAATTTTGCCACATCCCCTCCAGCATCCATCATTTTCCTTTACTGCCATATCGGGCAGTCTGATAAGTGTGGGGCGGCACCTCAGAGCACCTTTAATTTGCATTTATCTAATCAAGAGGAATTTAGATCTACACATTTTGAAAAATTGTACCAGATTTTTGAGAAGAATAAGAGGAAGGGAGGGAGGGAGGGAAGGAAGGAAGGAAGGAAGGAAGGAAGGAAGGAAGGAAGGAAGGAAGGAAAGGAGGGAAGGAAAGGAGGGAGGAAAGGCTGAAAATAATCTTTACTAGACTGGAGGATGAGGGTTAAGGAATAGTACTAAAGAAATATGGATGGACGGATTATGGAGAACTGAGGAAGCCCAGCAGAGATGTGAAGATGATCCCTGAAGAGAAGAGTCCGTTTGGGTGCTGCCTTCCCTAGAAGAGCTCCCTCTTTCCCTCTCCCCCGTTTGTCAGTGCTCTCACTTGTCTTAGATCCCGCAGTCCTCGCTTAGCTCGGCACATGAGGCATCATGTCCGCCACTTCTGTAGAATGGAAGTTCCTTGAGGCCAAGGGCTGTGTGGTGCCCTCTGTGTGCCTTGTCCAATGGGAACACGATAAAAGCATGGTGACCTGCCGCAGCTCCAGGAGGTGGGCAAAGGGAGCCATTTGTGGCGCCCGAGTAGACGAGCGCCATGGTAGAGACAGAATATGAGAAAGGCGACACTGGCAAGTCCTGAGCTGCGCCAACATGTGTCATCCTGGAGCTGCAAACACATTTCTTGGAACTTGAATGCTTTTCAGGGTTTTTTATTTTAAGCCTCTGAAAAATTACTAAAGTTATCTGAGTAGCACACTAGGCTGTGGGCAGCAGCAGGGAAGGGCTTGGCTTATAGTCAGTCATCAGGCCTGGCAGTTGGAATATGTCAAAAGGGCCTGGAGCACCTCCTCATCGAACGGTGCGTGTGACCGAGCTCTACAGGGGCGGATAGCCATGAGAGGCCGGGCCGGGGCCAGACGAGGGGGCCGGGATCCAGTGAGCCGGAGATGCAGCAGGAGCCTCACCAGCAAGCAGGGGCTGGGTAAGGTGGGTCTGCTCTTAAGCGATGGCTTTATTCGGGTCTGCTTTGCCACTTCAGGTCCTTTGTTCATCCTTTCATGTCCGTTTGCCCTCTTAAACAAAGTTTAGAATCAAGCGAGGCGAGCGGCTGACTGATCGGTTAAGTTTTTTCCAGGCTATGGAAGATTTGGGGGGGATTTTGGGGAAAGAGCGTGATTGATTGCTTCTGGGAACGTGCTGGAGTGAAGGTGAGTTTGTAAGGAGGAAGGGCGAGGCTAATACAATAGTTTTTCCTTCCTGATCCCAGAATAAGAAACTATAAGGTTGCTTTTAAAATAGCTGCGGTGGGGCAGCTGGGTGGCTCAGTGGCTAGAGAGCCAGGCCCAGAGATGGGACATCCTGGATTCAAATCGGGCCTCAAACACTTCCTAGCTGTGTGACCCTGGGCAAGTCACTTATTCCTAATTGCCTGGCCCTGACCACTCTTCTGCCTTGGAACGGATACACGGTATTGATTCTAAGACAGAAAGTCAGGATTGAAAAATACAGTACAATATGTGTGCAACCTCTCCTCTGATGCTCTCCATTCTAACTGGATTGGCCCTACCTGAGAGTGGGGAGCAGGGGTAGGTGGAGAAGATGTGTCCTGGCCAGAGCAGAACAAAGTCTAGCCCTAAATCCACGGCCCGTACTCCGCACTCGGGCCCCTGCCACCCAACCCCTGCCCGTCCCAGTGAACCGTGACCCGCTCTCGGCCGCCATGTCCTCAGACTTTCTACCTGCTTGCTTCACAACTGACGGGCCTGTTGGCGTGCACGTATTCCCAGGGACGCTGAGGCCCGGCTCCCCACATGCGTCATTCCTCCAAGTCCCAGAATGTAAGTCAGGGGGCCCAGAGAGCACTGTGGGAGAATCAGGGTGGCCCAGCATTAGTAGGACGGGCTGAGAGTGCAAACGTCCGGAGCTGGCACTTGCTGTTTGCGTTACAGTCTGGTCATTTTGCCTCGATGAGTCTCGGCTCCCTCGTCTGGAAAATGAAGATGCTCACGTGGCTCCATGATGTCCTCACCGTGTTCGCTCCACATTCAAGTCCCAAAGAGCTACACAGAGGCGAGTCATTGGCTCCTCCCAGGACTGGCCTTTTCCCCTGGCCGGGCCCCCCCTCTCCCTTTCAGCCGCTGCTGTTCTTCCTCCTCCCCCCTCTGCTTCCTGTTCCCCTATGGAGGGCCTCCTCGGTCGCACGTTCCTCGTCTTTTCTCCAGTTTTACTAGCCTTGAGATGAAGGCTGTTTCCCAGCTCGAGCACTTCATCATGAAACTTCAAACAATGCCCAGAGCTTCTGCCCCATCCACGTGATCCGACCCCCCTGGCAGCTGCAGAGAGATACAGAGCAGCCAAGATGGCCCTGCATGGAACCTCCTCAAACTTCCAGAGAGCCCTTTGAGGAGTGAGAAAGAGTCTCTGAATCTCGGATTCTCCAGGAAAGCAAAGAATGTTTTACCCAGCAATGCCGTGTGGTGAGTCCAATGCTGGGTGCGCCAGGGAGGGAGAGGAAAGCCCTCAAGAGCAGGGCCAGGGAAACAGATAGGACTGTGCTAATAGAACATGAGGCGCAGTGAGGAGGGGCAGTGGAGAGAGTGCCGAGTCCTACCAGAGCAGGAAGACTCGTCCTCCGGAGCTCAGATGTGGCCTCGAGCGCTTACAACTATATGACTCTCAGCAAGTCACTTAAGCCCGTTTGACTCGGTTTCCTCAAGTGTAAAATGAGCCAGTGAAGGATATGGGGAACCTCTCCAGGACCTTTGCCAAGAAAACCTCAGATGGGGCCTTGAAGAGTCCAGCACAACTTAAATGACCAATTGGACAACAACGAGGGTTAGAGAACGGCTGTCCTGTGCAGACAAGTGCTGCCCACCCAGAAAAGCGAGGCCAGTTTGGCATTCGTACTAGTCACCGTAGCCTGAAGGATCACTGAGAGGACCATAGAGAGGCCTGAGAAGAGAAGACCTGGGGCGGACATCTTGTAGAAAGGAGACTTGATGGCCAGAATGAGAAATAACGAGTGGAGTCAGCGGAGGGGCATTTTATGCATGAAAACACTTCCCAGCACTCAGAATTGTGCCAAGGTGGCATGTGCAGCTGGGCAGGCAGGAGGCTCTCTGGGAGGGACGTTTCCAGTCAGAGCTTGTCGGGGCGTTCGGTGGGTCGGTTGAAAAGCAGGAATAAGTGATCATCAAAAAGCTTCCAGCTCCCATAGTCGAGCTCCACAAGAAAGCTGAGCACCATCGAGTCGCTGGCAATGGGCAGGACGGAAGCGAAGGGAAGGGGAAAAGGCAGCCTTCCTCCCGGGCAATCACAGGAAGAAGGGGAACAATGCCTGGGGAGGAAGCTGAGAGGGAACAGAGAGCCCAGAGAGCATGGCGCAAGGGCGGCTGCTGAGGCGCCCTTCGCTTCTCCCTCGGTGATGCTCTCGATTAGGCCAGGACGGAAAGGCAAGCTGGCCTGGTAGTTTGGGGAGAGATACTGAAAGATCCCAAAAGGCGAGCAGAAGAGCGCCAATGCTGCGGCCCAGGAAATAGGGGCCCTCGCTAGGCTCTGAACAGGGAGCTAACGGAATGGAAGCGGAGGAGGGAGGACAACAGAGTTGGCTGCTGACAGCCAGGGTGGGGAGACTTCACAGCAAGGAGAGCCGCCTCCATCATCAAAGCCCGACCTTTTGAGGGGCTGGGCCAGAACCACAGAGGGGGCGGAGGTTTGTGGCTTGGGAATGTGACTGCAGGGAAACCAGGCCAGAAAAGGGTGCTTTGGGAGCACGTTGAAGATGGGATCCGAGAGGCTTCCTCACAGAGGGCAAAGGAAGCCCCAAAGGTGGCCCAGATATCCAAGGGAGGGGTCGGATCTGGGACAAGAGAGGTTGTTTGAAGGAGCTCTTGCCGAACACTCCCCAGGCGAGGACTAGAGAAAGAACCAGCGGGGGTTTCTGAAGTCCCCCCTGGTAGCAAGCAGTCAGCAATGGCCAAGGTCACGGGGGGAGAGTGGCGGAGGAGAATGAGATCATATTTTGTGGTCTTTGCCAAAAGATGACATCTGAGAGAGCTGCCTTCCCTCAAGGTTAGCAGCAGATGCGGCTCCAGGAAGTCCTGAGCAGGACAACTGCTGAAGGATGCTTGGAGGGCACGAGGTTTCTCCTGTAAAGATCCAGTCACTCTTCCCTTCACTTGGCTTCAAGGAGCTCCAGACACTTGCGCGGAGCCGGCCCATCCATCCTCCCAAGCCCCCGCGTGGCTGTGGAGAGGCAGGTGGGACGGATCCATGTTTACAGATGGAGAATGGCCACACAGAGAGGGGAGGCCATTTACCCAAGGTCACGCAGTGAGTCAGCAATGGAGCCTGAAATAGAACTCGCTGGTGGAGTCCCAGTCTAGCACTTGGCTTCACCAGAGCGTGCCACCTCCCACCAGAAACCTCTCACTTGGCTTTCCACTTACCCGGATCCAAATTAATGAGTGGGAATGATGAGAACATCCACAAAGCTGTACTCCAGGCAGCTGATGGGCTCCAGCTGAGGCCCAGCTGGATGTGGCTCGGGCTCCCACCCCAAGAGAAGGCGAGGACAGATTCGGGAGGCTGCAGAGGCAGCCTCACTGCCACCGAGGGGTCAAATGGGATCCTTTTGGCAGGGAAGTCATCACAAATCCATGTCCTTCACTAAGAGAGGGAGGTGACCCTCTCAAGAGCCAATGAAGCCCTGTTTGGGGGTCAGCGGCAGGAAGGCCACAGCTCCAAGGAGTTCACCATTGGCCATGAAACCATAAGCAAGCAATTGGATTCTGTTCACAAGTCAGTGCCAAAGGCCTGTTTCTTGTTTCTGTTTCAGGGGGAGCCCAGACCTTGGGCGTGGGAGTGAGGCTGAGAGGGGTTGTGGATAGCAGAGGCCTAGCAGACAGCAGAAGCCAGGAGACTTGCAAAGCAGACTCAGGCAAAAACTGCTCCTTAGCTCTATACACAGAGATCCTGCCTGCCTCACCCAGAGTTCTGGCTGAGAAAGAAAAACCAGCATAATAATGACAAGCAAGGCCCAAGATATAACCACCAAAAAAGATAAAAAACAAAAAAACAAAACTTAACACTCGATACCTTTTGCACAGAAAAAAAAAACAGAAAGCAGAGGAGGACAAACAAGTAAAGACATCCAAACCTTCCCCCCAAAATAAAAATTGGTCATAAGCGCTTGAAGAGTTCAAATCTGAGATCATGAGAAAGATGGAAGAGATCTGGCAAGAAAAGTAGGAAATAGTTCAAAAAGAAAATAACAGTTTAAAAGGCAGAATTTCACAACTGTAAATTGAGGTTCAGAAATCAAATGAAATGATAAGCAAATTGAAGACCAGAAATGACCAGCTGGAAGCGTTGAAGAGCCAGATAGACCAGATTGAAAAGGAAAACCAAAAGATTATAGCCGAAAACCAGTCTTTAAGGGCTAGAATTGGGCAAGTAGAAGCCAATGATCTCACAAGACAACAAGAATTAATAAAGCAAAGTCAAAAGATTGACAAAATAGAAGGAAACATGAAATATCTCAATGAGAAGATGACGGATCAAGAAAAGAGGTCTAGAAGAGACAACTTGAGAATTATTGGTCTTCCAGAAAAATCAGAGACAAATAGAAATCTAGATATCATACTAAAAGAAATTATCCAAGAAAAGTGCCCCGATGTCCTCAAACAAGAGGGCAAAATAGACATTGAAAGAGCCCATAGAACACCCTCTACACTACATCTTCAGAAGACAACTCCAGGAATGTAATAGCCAAATTCAAAAGCTTCCAAGTTAAGGAGAAAATATTACATCAAGCCAGAAAGAGACAATTCAGAATATCAAGGAACACCAATCAGGATTGCACAGGATCTGGCAGCCTCCACACTACAAGACCACAAGTCTTGGAACATGATATTCAGAAAGGCAAGAGAATTGGGTCCACAATCAAGTATCACCTACCTATCAAAACTTATTATATACTTTAGGGGAAAGTATGGACATTCAACAAAATAGATTTCCAAGTATTTTCACAGAAAAGACCAGGACTAAATAGAAAGTTTGATGTCCAACCACAGAAAAAAAAGAGAAACGTGAAAAGGTAAATAAGAAAGAGAGGGGAAAGAAAGAAAACTCTTATCCTTAAATTGCCTTCTTCAAGGGCTTCAATAAGATCAAATTATTTGTATTCCTATATGGGAGATGGTATGTGTAATTCTAAAAAAACTGTATTCACTATTATAGTAATTAGAAGAATTAGTCATACGGAGAGATTGGAGTACTAAATGGTCTAAAATGATATGGGAGGGGAAAGTAGGAGAGGGGAATAGAAGATGGCACCAAGAGAAACTTGAAGGAATAGGAAAAATAGGATAATCTATACCACACAAAGAGGGCATGGGAAGGGGAGGGGATGAATACTATAAGAAGAAGTAGAAGAGAGTGTTAATAGGAAATACTTAAACCTTACTCTCAGTGGAATTAATCCTGAGAGGGAAGAGTAGCTAGATCCATTGAGGTATCAAATTCTGTCTTACCCTATGGATAAAGTCAGAAGGGATAAACCAAGGTGGGCAGTGGGGTGGGGAGTTGATAAAGGGAAGGGAAGAGAGGGGGGGAGGGAATTCATTAGGCCTTAAAAATAATAAGAGGGGAACAAAAAGGGAGCAGGTGGAAAGGGAAATAGACTAAGGGAGGGGACAAGGGGGACTGATTTAAAACAAACCACTGGGTTTAAAAAGAAATGGTGGAAGAAGAAGGGGTAGAACTAGGAGAGGATACCAAAATGCTGGGGAATACACAGCTGATAATTATAACTCTGAATGTGAATGGGATGAACTTGCCCATAAAGCAGAAGCAAATAGCAGAGTGGATTAGAAAACAAATTCCTACCACATGTTGTCTACAAGAAACACACATGTGGCATGTGGACATACAGAGGGTTAAGGTCAATAGCTGGAGCAAAATCTTTTGGACTTCTACTGAGAAAAAGAAGGCAGGAGTGGCAATCATGATTTCTGACAAAGCCAAAGTAAAAAGAGATCTGATTAAAAAGATAGGGAAGGTAATTACATCCTGATAAAAGGCAGTATAGAAAATGAGGAAATAACAGTACTCAACATGTATGCTCCAAATGGTATAGCATCCAAATTTCTAAAAGAGAAACTGGCAGAGCTCAAGGAGGAAATAAATAGTAAAACTATACTAGTGGGAGATCTAAATATTCCTCTATTCAGATCTATCTAACCCAAACCAAAAAATAAATAAGAAAGGATAAGAGAGGTGGATGAAATCCTAGAAAAATTAGAGCTAATAGATATGTAGAGAAAAATAATAGGGACAAAAAGGAATACACTTTCTTTTCAGCTGCACATGGTACATTCACAAAGACTGACCATGTACTAGGGCATAGAAACATGGCAAAGAAATGCAAAAGAGCAGAAATAATAAGTGTAACCTTTTCAGATCATAATGCAACAAAAATAATAATTATTAAGGGCACATGGACAGGCAAATCAAAAACTAATTGGAAATTAAATAATATATGATTCTCTAAAGTCAGATGGTTAAAGAAGAAATCATAGAAACAATTAATAATTTCATTGAAGACAATGACAATGATGAGACATCCTATTAAAATCTGTGGGATTCAGCTAAAGCAGTACTCAGGGGAAATTTTATATCCTTGAGTGCATATATTAACAAATTAGAGAGGGCAAAGATCAATGAACTGGGCATGCAAATCAAAAAACTAGAAAGGGAACAAATTAAAAATCCCCAGCTAAAAACTAAATTACGGATTATAAAAATAAAAGGAGAAATCAATAAAATTGAAAGTAAAAGAGCTATTGAATTAATAAATAAACTAGAAGCTGGTACTTTGAAAAAATAAATAAAATTGACAAAGTACTGGTCAATCTAAGTTAAAAAAAGTAAAGAAGAAAACCAAATTATCAGTATCAAAGATGAAAATCCTCAAATGAAGAGGAAATCAAGGCAATCATTAAAAACTATTTTGCCCAATTATATGGCAATAAATATAGCAATCTAGGTGATGTGGATGAATATTTACAAAAATATAAATTGCCCAGATTAACAGCAGAAGAAACAGAACACTTAAATAATCCCATATCAGAAAAAGAAATTGAACGAGCCATCAAAGAACTCCCTAGGAAAAACTCCCCAGGACCAGATGGATTCACAAGTGAATTCTATCAAACCTTCAAAGAACAACTAATTCCAATACTATATAAACTATTTGACACAATAAGCAAAGAAGGAGTCCTACCAAACTCCCTTTATGACGCAAATATGGTACTGATCCCAAAGCCAGGTAGATCAAAAACAGAGAAAGAAAACTACAGACCAGTATCCTTAATGAACATAGATGCAAAAATCTTAAACAGAATACTAGCAAAAAGACTCCAGCAAGTGATCATTATGATCAGGTGGGATTTAGGAAAAACATTCACACAATTGACCATATCAACAAGCAAACCAACAAAAATCACATGACTATCTCAATAGATGCTGAAAAAGCCTTTGACAAAATACAACACCCATTCCTATTGAAAACACTGGAAAGTATAGGAATAGAAGGGCCTTTTCTAAAAATAATAAATCGTATATATCTAAAACCATCAACAAGCATCATATGCAATGGGGATAAATTAGAAGCCCTCCCAATAAGATCAGGAGTGAAACAAGGATGCCCATTGTTACCTCTATTATTTAACATTGTACTGGAAACACTAGCAGTAGCATTTAAAGAAGAAAAAGAAATTGAAGGTATTAAAATAGGCAGTGAGGAGACCAAGCTATCACTCTTTGCAGATGATATGATAGTCTACTTAAAAAATCCTAAAGAATCAACTAAAACAGTTATGGGTAAACTATTGCCCACAGGCCAAATGCGCCCCCTGAAATGCCATGGGACATTATTCCTAATCAGATGAATACAATGAGTAGATACAATACGATGAAACTTTGAAAGAATTGCCTTAGAAACAGACTGACAGATGAGCATGTCCTTTCCTTTGGCCCCCTCTTTAAAAAGTTTGCCCATCACTGAACTAAAAATTCAGTGGAAATGATCAACAATTTTAGCAAAGTTGCAGGATACAAAATAAACGACATAAATCATCAGCATTTCTATATATTTCCAACACATCACAGCAGGAAGAGTTAGAAAGAGTTAGAAAGAAAATCACCCCAGACAATATAAAATACTTGGGAATCTATCTGCCGAGACAAACACAGGAATTATACAAACACAACTATGAAACCCTTTCCACACAATTAAAACTAGATCTAAACAATTGGAAAAACATTGAGTGCTCATGGGTAGGACAAGCTAAGATAATAAAAATGACCATTCTGCCCATAGCGCCATACATACCAAACTACCAAGAAACTTTTTTACTGAATTAGAAAAAACTATAACAAAGTTTATTTGGAAAAAGAAAAGATCAAGAATATCAAGGGAAATAATGAAAAAAACATGAAGGAAGGTGGCCTAGCAGTACCAGATCTTAAACTGTACTATTATAAAGCAGTGGTCATCAAAACAATATGGTACAGGTTAAGAGACAGAAGGGAGGATCAGTGGAATAGACTTGGGGTAAGCAACCTCAGCATGGCAGCCTATGATAAACCCAAAGAACCCAGCTTTTGGGACAAAAACCCACTATTTGACAAAAACTGCTAGGAAAATTGGAAAACAATATGGGAGAGATTAGGTTTACATCAACATCTCACACCCTACACCAAGATAAACTCAGAATGGGTGAACTACTTGAATAAAAGAAGGAAACTATAAGTAAATTCGGTGAGCACAAAATAGTATACTTGTCAGATCTATGAGAAAGGAAAGATTTTAAAACCAAGTAAGAGTCAGAAAAAAATTACAAAATGTAAAATAAATAATTATGACTACATTAAACTAAGAGTTTTTTAACAGACAAAACCAATGCTACCAAAATTAGAAAGGAAGCAACAAATTGGGAAAAAATATAACAAAAAACTCAAAGGTCTAATTACTCAAATATATAAGGAGCTAAATCAACTGTACAAAAAAATCAAGCCATTCCCCAATCGATAAATGGGCAAGGGACATGAATAGGCAATTTTCAGGTAAAGAAATTAAAACTACCAATAAACATATGAGAAAGTGTTCTAAATCTCTAATAATTAGAAGAATGCAAATCAAAACAACTCTGAGGTATCACCTCACACCTAGCAGATTGGCTAAAATGACAGCAGTGAAGAGTAATGAATGTTGGAGGGGATGTGGCAAAATTGGGTCATTAATGCACTGCTGGTGGAGTTGTGAACTGATCCAACAATTCTGAATGGCAATTTGGAACTATGCTCAAAGGGCTTTAAAAGACTATCTGCCTTTTGATCCAGCCACAGCACTGCTTGGATTATACCCCCAAAGAGATAATAAGGAAAAAGACTTGTACAAAAATATTTATAGCCGTGCTCTTCATGGTAGCAAAAAACTGGAAAATGAGGGGATGCACTTCAAATGGGGAAAGGCTGAAATTGTGGTATCTGCTGGTGATGGAATATTATTGTGCTCAAAGGAATAATGAACTGGAGGAATTCCATGTGAATTGGAAAGACCTCCAGGAAGTGATGCAGAGTGAAAGGAGCAGAGCCAGGAGAACATTGTACACAGAAACTGATACACTGTGGTACAATCGAACATAACGGACTTCTCTACTAGCAGCCATGCAAGAATCCATAGCAAGGCTGAGGGATTTATGGAAAAAGAAAATTAGCCACGTTCAGAGGAAGAACTGTGGGAGGAGAAACACAGAAGAAAAACAACTGCTTGAACACATGGGCTGATATGGATATTATTGGGGATGTAGACACTAAACGATAACTCTAGTCCAACTATCAATAATATGGAATTAGGTCTTGATCAATGATACATATAAAACGCAGTTGAATTGTGCGTCAGCTAAAGGGGTTTAGGGAGGTTTGGGGGAGAGGGAAAGAACATGAAACATGTAACTAGGGGAAAATATTCAAAATAAAAATTAAAAAAAGACTTTATAATAAACAAAAAGTAATGAGGAAAAAGCATGCTACATAAGGAGAAGAGTTGAGCCCTGGATTATTTAAGCAAACTAATGAAAATCCAACAGGAGGCAAAACAGGAGGAAAATCCAACAACAGGAGGCATTTATTAAGCACCTGCTCTATGACAGGTATCCTGCTAAGTGCTAGGGCTGCAAAGAAAGACAAAAAACAGTCACTGCCCTCAGTAATCTAAATATCAAGATAATACATCAATACCCATACTGGGAGAAAGTGAGACAATGGGAAAAACAAAAAGTATGAATAAAAAATTATTCTAAAAATATTTGACAGTTGAGTAGATACAGGGTGGAATGAGGCAAAGAGAAGTGAGGCTGATTCCTGGGTGGCAAACTTGTGACTAAAAGGATGGTGTGTCCTTGGCAGGAGCAGTTGGGTTTAAGTTCTGTATTGGACATGTAGGGTTTATGGTGCCCAAGGGGCATTCAGGTGAAGATTTCTTAGTAGGAAACTGTTGACTAAGCTTAGAGCTCAGGAGAAAGATCGAGGGCTGTAGAGATCTCACAGTCATCCTCAAGGAGGTGAGAGGAAAATCCATGGGGACTCTTGAGGCTCCTCTTGAGGAGGAACTCACCTCTTAAAAGAAGAGAACGGAGAGGAGAGGGCCCAGGACAGAGCTCTGAGAAGCCCCCAGGCTTAAGAGGTGAGTCTGCAAAGGAGACTAAGAAAGATCAGCCCAATCAAAAGGCAGAGAACCATGACAGCCATGTCACAAAAACCCAGAAAGGAGGAGGTGATCACCAGTGACAAACGCAGCCAAGAGAGCAGGGATGGGGAAGTCTGAGAAAAGGCTTGGACTGTGCAATCATGGACCATTGGCAACTGTGCAGAAGGCCCTTCCGGGCAAGTTGTACAGCAGGAAGACAGATAGAGGAAGGGTGAGAAGTGAGTGGGAGGTGCTAGGATGGAAGCAGCGCTTGGAGGCAACTCCGTCTAGGAGTCTGGCTTTCAAAGAGAAGAAGCGATGGAGCGCAGATCCTCGATGAGAAGGCAGGGTCGGCTAAAGGCTGTTTTTCTTTTTTTAGGTTCAGGGAGGGGGACATTTGAGTCTGCAGGATGGGAGGATACAAGGAAGAAAGAGAGGCCGGAAGTTAGAAGGGGAAGAGATGCCGACGGGGAAGGCAGTGTCAGATGGGGATGAGGGTACAAGAAGAGCAGCTGCTATGGGCAGAGCCAAGAAGAGAACAAGGGATAGAGTTGAATTGGGGGTGATTCATGCTATCTGGGAAGAAAGGCGGCTCACGGCAACCTCACTGGTCTTCAGTGACATACGAGGTCCTCTATGGAGAAGGAGGCAGCCGCGGAAGGGCTAGGAGACGAGGAGAAAAGGGAAGTGACTGAGAGGAGCAGAATGCAGAGGCGGGGTGGGAGTGGGGAGAGCATGGAGGGCCCACGGGGATTTAGGTAACCCAAATGGGCAGCAGCTTTGGCTCATTCTGGGGGCTTCTCCAGCTTCGCTCAGCATCTCCTAAGCAGACCCAAAGAGAAGCCCAGGACTGAAGAAAAAGGACACCGAGAAGGTGCTCAAGGGTCAAGGCCAGGCAAAGGGCGAACTGTTTCAAGTGTCAGATTTTGAAGGGAATAAAGTGAGTTTGGGGCAGAGAATAGCTTTAGATGTGAAGCCCAGACAGAGCTGGAAGTGGAGAAGGCCAGGGGGCTGCCCAGAGCTCTGGCACGGGGAGAGGGAGCACCTGGGGGTACCGCCAACATCCAGAGGTGTCCTTCCCTGCTTCCTTTTCTCTTCTCCATCCCAGAGATGGCACGGGGCTAAAGAAAGGGAAAGAAGGACAGCAAGAAGGCACGAGTTGGCCAGCCCCGTGTGTGCGTATGTGTGTGGTCTGTCAGCGTCGTGCTCCTATGGGGGCCCGGTGCCAGAGCGGGGCTGGGGGAGAGGTGCTCAGTGGCTTCTCTAGCTCGGGGTGGTTCCGCTCTCTGGCTAGTCCGATCGGACAAGCATTGGGCAGGCCATGCTCCGGAGGCCATCGAGTCTTGGGAGTTATTGGCACAGGGATGACAACAGTGCATGGGACTGGATGGATCGCCAGGAAAGGGGGGAGAAGACGGTGCCCTTGAGAGCGACCCTTTGACGGAGCACGAGACGGACAGCAATCTGAGACTCCTAAGCCGAGAGTGCAAAGACCTCAGGAGCCAGCCAGCCCAACGGTCCCATTTTTCAGTTGAGGAAACGGAGCTCCCCAGAGCTTAGACAGCTTGAGGGTGGTCACAACAGCGCTAGAAGCCCCCATCCTCCAGGAAAAGAATGACTCAGACAGCGGAGGGCAGGCCCATGAGAGTAAGGGCCAGAGAACAGCGGGGTCCCCTTTGGGTGCAGGGGCCCCCCAACCGCCTTGCACGTTGCTCGCTCATCACCCAGGCCCCCTTTCCTTCACCATCCCCTGGACTTGGCTGCCCTGAAGGATTCGTGATCCCGCGGTGTGGACCCTCTGACGTGTCCAGCCTCCGTGAATCATGCCTTCCAACAGAAAGCCCTGGGTGGCTTCTGAGCCTGGCACGGAGGCTGTCTCTGGTCCTTACAGCACCCTTCGATGGGCCTCCCTCACCCTGTAGCCCGTGACGGGTGACTGAAGGAAGGAAGGGCGCATTCATCAAGTGCCTACTATGTGCCAGGCACTGTGCGAGGCCCTCCACTCCGGTGTGTTACGCTCGAACCCTAAATGAAGCACGTCCGTGCTCTTGAGTTCGGAGAGCTCCCGTCTCGCCCTGGCCCTTCCCTAAGAGTCACTGCGCAGGAGAGATTCGCCGCCTGTGGCGCCACGACTGGTCACAAGCGTCACAAACGTGGAGCTTAAAGGACCCCGAAGGCCATTTTACTGATAAGGAAACGGAGGCCTGGGACGGTGCAGTAACCAGTCTCTGGTCCCCCAAGTAGGCTCATAGAATCGCAGAGCTAGGCGGGGCTTCAGCGGCCACTTCATCCAACGCTTTCATTTTACAGAGGAGGAAACTGAGGCCCGGAGCAGGGGAGGAGCTCGCCAACGTCATCCAGGTTGTGAGCGGCAGGGCCAGGCTCTTGGGTGCGATATCTTGCTTTTTGCAAGAATGAAAAGTCCCAGAAGCTATGGGGAGATTGAGCCAAGCATCGCCAATGCCACGGAATCCTGAGGGAAAGATTTCTGCCGATGCCGTCTGTCTCATTGGCACAGACAGGCCAAGAACGCCGCAAAGCCTGAGCAGCCACCGAGCGGGCCCCGGGCCTTTGCAAACAAAGCCCTCCTCCCAGGTTGGAGTCCGAGAAGGGAAAGCGGGGCCACTGCCCACTGCCAAGCCTGCCGGCTTCCATCAGCGCCGTGGACACAACGGCTGGATTCTGCAGCCAGCAAATGGTGCCCATCCTGAAGGAGGGTGAGTCAGAGCTGCCATGTCAGCCCCACCCACACAGCCCCGCAGAGGATCCAGGCCAGGAGCCACCGTGGAGCCTGGCATGGCTGCCCCTGCCACCCACAAGCAGGAGCCGAGCGATGCCCATCCGAAGGGAGGGTGAGTCAGAGCTGCCACGTCGCCGACTAGTCCCCATGCAGCCCCCGGGAGGAGCCTGGCATGGCTGCCCCTGCCACCCCAAAGCGGGTGTGCGGGTAGGCAGGGAGGGTGGCCTGCAGCTCTGAAGCCCAGCACAGGCTCTCCTTCCTCTGGGCTGCTCCTCCAGCCCCCTCCGAGCTCCCAGCCCCTGGGGCAGAAGCTCATCTTAGCCCAGGCGCTGCCCAGGCGCTGCCCAGGCGATGCCCAGCATCACAGCCTTTTTATGACTCAACGAGAAGGCGCAGGAAGCGGGGGGGGGGAGACTCCTTTTCTCCAAGCCTTTCATTTGTCCCTTTTAGGCCCATCCAGCCAGTCCTCCCCAAAGCCAGGGGGTGCCCCATGAGGGAGAGAAGCTCTTCTGTTTTCTGTGAACTAGACCTTGTATGTACGATGTGCCTGGATGCAGATCGGCGCGTGGGCATGTACATACACACATTTACACGTGTGTACACACACACACACACATGCCAAGCCGTCAATCAATATGATCAGCTTCCTCCTCTAGGCCACACGCCATGCCAAGTGCCCCCTCCCTCCCCTTTGGGAACTTTTACCCCAAAAAGGAGCAGCGGCACGACGGGGGTGGCCACAGGGACACAGAGCTGGGCACACGGGCACGTCCACGTAATGTAGTCCTGTGTGGGAGGCGTGGCCTTCACATGATAGCCGAGAGATTCGCTCACGGCTGTCGAGGCGCAAATCCCTCACATATAATCTGTGCGTTTACACGTGCTCAAGGAGATCCGGGATTGTCCTTCATCCCCCAGGACGGGGCTGCTGCCGGGCCCCCGAGCGGCCCAAGGATGGAGCCGCTGCCGGCCGGCCCCCCAAATGGCCTGTGGAGCCCCGTCTTGGTTGTGCTCGTGCTCTTACACCAACATCTTGGGGCTTCGGGCTGATCACGCTTCCTCTGCAGGCCCCCGGCTCAGTGTTGGTGAGCAGCCGTGACAGACAGACAGACAGACAGTCGGACCGTCAGACAGGCAGATGCCAGGAACTCCTCAAGGGAAGTGGGGAGCTCCGTCCGTCACTGTCTAGCCATCTCGGGGCCTGTGGTTCCGGCCTTTCTGGTCCCGAGATCGTTCTCTTTGGCAGAGCAGACAGAACCACGGCAGAAGGGAGACGCTCTCTCTCGTCTTCCAGCCCCGCACTCCCCCCGCAGCAGGGACGGCTCCCAAAGGCCTCTCCAGCCTCCTCAGCTCCTCCTGACACCTTTCACACAGGCCATCTGCCCTGTCAGAGCCCTTTGGCCGGGGTGGCCGGAGGGGACTGGCCTCCGGGCTGGGTGGCTCCCGCTCCTGGGCAGTGACTGAAGGGGATCAGGCGAGGGCAGCAGCTCTCTCCTTAGAGGAGTTGTTCCTAAGTCAGGGATAGTCTCAGAAAGCTCGCCATGCCGCTACCGGGCTGGGGGAAGGGGGGACCCTCTCCTTGCATCCCGTCCACGCTCTGGGGAGAAATCTGGCCGGGGAGCCCCAGTCAGGGGGGAGCCGACCTCTGAGCACTTCTGCAGGCTGATCTCTCGGGGCTTCTGAGCTCTGCAGAAACCTCTACGAGACCCGTGGAGAGACGGAGAAGGACTAAGCAGAGCAGCTCCCGAGGCCGGCCCTGGCTCGAAGCTGCCTCCTCAGAGGAGGGTCTGGAGCTGGGAAGTGACCCACGACACACGTGAATGTTCTCCGGCCTGAGGAGGCCCCACTGCGCGCCGAGGCCAGAAGAGCCCTCCAAGAGGGAGCCATTACCTACTAGAGCTGGAGCCGCCTCATCAGGGCCTACTGACAGTCGAGGCCTGAGGCCATTTGGGTCTCCACCGGAGGGATGGCCAGTAGGGATGGCCAGTAGGGAGTGAAGGCTTTCTCGGCAGACAGCTTCCCTGAAGGTGGTTTTTTCCTACTCATAAGCATGGCCTTTCCTCTCGAGTCCTAGGAACGTCCTGCTCACACAGGGAGTGAGGGGCAAACACGCGGATGTCCCACAGGGGGGTGTTCTAGATTATCGGGGGGGGCAACAGGATGGAGAAATGAGAAATCCCCCCCCCCAAGGCATCCCAGGTCCCACCGATCATGTGACTCTGGAATATACATATATATGCCAACATTTAAGGGACAAAATGTCACATCTAAGAACATTCAATAATCTATAGTGAGAGAGAGAGAGAGAGAGAGAGAGAGAGAGAGAGAGAGAGAGA
>NC_058133.1:521587581-521618952 GCF_016433145.1 Gracilinanus agilis
GAGAGAGAGAGAGAGAGAGAGAGAGAGAGAGAGAGAGAGAGAGAGAGCGCGAGAGCGAGCCTGGACCTGGGATTCTGTTGGTCTAGGGAACATCCCCAAGGTGAGGAAGCTCCCTCTGCAAATTACAGTCATAGAGAATGCCTGGGCCACTGAGTGATCAGAGGCAGGACTTGAATCCAGGTCTTCCTGATGAAGGACAGTCTTTGAGTGCTGGTGGCTGGGTTCTGCTTGACCCCAATGGACAAGTCCTAGCAATAGGCAGAAGGCTCAGATGGAGAACGTGCTCAAACCCCCCTCATCTTCACATGGGACAGATTCTGAATGAGCTTAAGGGCGCTAGGCTCACTGGCGAGGATCACTCAGGGCTTATACCAGAAAACCCAGCTTCTCTCCACTCCAGGAAGAGAAAGGGTCCGAGTGATCACAATACAAAAGCAGAGTCTGATACATGTGGAAGGAGATCAATTATGTGCTGGTAGAAGTCAGAGGAAGGAAGGAGCATTTTCAGCTCAGAGCAGGAGGAAGGATCATCTGAGCTGAATCTTGGAAGCTGAGCTAGAAGTTCAATAGCTGCTGGTACAGAGGGACAGTATCTCAGGCATAGGGAACAGCAAAAGCAAAGGTAGAGAGGTGGGAAAGGAACTTAGTTGGAAGTCGAATTGTGGTTGGAAAGAGCCTTTCCTTCTCTGTCCAACGCCCTCATTTTATAGGGCAGCAAACTAAGATCTAAGAGATGAAGTGACTTTTCCAAGATTCACACAACTAAGAAATTGGAAGAGGTGTCAAAGAAGGTCATGGTTTCTAATTTGGCTGAACAATAAGATTGGGTCAGGGAATGGTATGAGTTGGGCGAGAAAGGGAGGGCGGTGCCATCTTGTGGAAAGCCCTGAAGGCCAGACAATGGAGTCTGAATCATTTTAGTGGGCATGGGAAGCCTCTGAAAAGTTTAGTGTAGAAGCAGGCCTTGTTAATAAACCTACATTTGGTCTGGCTAGGAATGTCTTGTGTTCCTAGACTTCTACATCCCAACACACTGTGCCCTATTGCTCTATTCTGACTCCCTCCCTTCACTGCCCATCACCATGGACTCCTTGGGTTGCTTAGGTCAAGCAGAACTTGAAATGAAGGAGCCTCAGCCAGAGTGCTACGGAAAAGGACGTCTCCCATTGGCACACATTGTAAGAAACGCACACGGGGGCCCAAGGAAGTAGCAGAATGACATTTATATCTGCAGGCAAGGCGATGGACTCATTGGCAAACTCATTCCAACTCAACTGATTGGGCAGCCACTGTCAGTGACTTGATCAGAAATGGGCAATGCAAGACCTGGGAGGGATCCAAAAGTTTCAGTCTTTGAATGCATGGACAGCAGTATGTGCAAGGACGTTTGGCTGGGTTCTGCTTGACCCCAGTGGACAAGTCCTAGCAATGGGGAGAAGTTGCAGGGAAGGAGATTTAGGTTACATGGAAAGGGAAACTGTCCAATGGAGAGAACTGGCCCAAAGTGGCCCACGATTGCTGGGGAGGTGGTGAGCTGCCCATCCTTGGCAGATGTCAAGCAGAGGTGGGATGATCTCTTGTAATGGAGGGGATCCTCATTTGGCTATGGGTTGGCCTAGATGGATCATAAGATTAAAGGGAAAATGGTTTTAGTGCTGGAAGGACTATAGATCATCCAATGAGACCCCTCCCCCCTCATTTTAGAGCTATGGACTTGAGATCAAGAGAGGGACTTGCCCAAGGTCACACAGGGAGAAGCTGAAGAACCAGGATTGAGCCTAGTTCATCTGCCTCCTCTCCTAGTACTCTTCCTATTGCACTATAGTGCTTCTTAGAGATGGCCTCCAAGACCCCTTCAAGCTTTGAAAATCTGTGATATTAGTTCCTAGGAAGGACCTATTTCAGTTAGGATGGGAGAGGGCTCCAAGACCAGGAAACCTCAGAGCATGGGCAATAAAGGAAGGGTGGCCATGAAGGTGAAGGAAAGGGTCAAGACTCAAGGGTCTTTGGGGTCCGTGGCAGGCCAGTGATCCTATCTCAGTTTCTTTCAGGTCAAGAGATTGGGCCTCAGAGCACCTAACACAAGGGAAGAAGCAAATGATGGCTAGAGGTAACAGATGGACCCAAAGCCTGAAGCAGCTGAGTTATCTTCCCAGTTGGTGGCAAGGAAGGAAAGGAAATTGAAGGTGAGACAGAGCAGAGCTTATCACCCCAAACAGAAGTCACTGCCTTTCCTTCAACACACCCATCCTCCTCTTTCTTTCAAGGTAGGATATCCTCTCAGTCACCTGAGTTTACAACCTCAGAGTTATTGTTTTTCAGTCCTGCCAGTCTTCACGAACCCATTTGAGACTTTCTTGACAAAGATACTAGATTGATTTGCCATTTCCTTCTCCAGATCATTTTGTAGTTGAGGAAGCTGAGGCGAATAGAGTTAAAGTGACTTGCCCAAGGTCATACAGCTACTAAGAATCTGAGGCCAGATTTGAACTCGAGTCTTATTGACTCCAAACCAAGAGCTCTATCCACTGGGCCAACTAGCTGCCCTCCCAACCTCATAAAGTCATCCTGAACTTCTCTACTAGCAGCAATGCAATGACCCAGGACAATCTCGAGGGACTTTTGAGAAAGATGCTCTCCACATCCAGAGGAAGGACTGTGGAAGCAGAAACACAGAAGAAAGTGCTTGATCACATGGTTCGATGGGGACAGGATTGGGGATGGAGACTCTAAACGACCACCCCAGTGCAACTATCAATAATATGGAAATAGGTCTTGATCAATGACACATGTAAAAGCCGGGGAAATGCACGTCGGCTACAGTGGGGGCAGTGGGGAGAGAAGGGGGTGAAGGGAGAGAAAGAACATGAATCATGGAACCACGGGAACATTTTCTAAAAAAATAAAGTCATCCTGACCTCCTCAGTCTCCCTCATCCCTTTTAGTCAGCTGTCAAAGCTTATCGGTTTCACCTCTTCATCTTTTCTTCTCTCTCCCTATGTATGTGGCCATCACCCTTGCTCTCTCCAAGGCTCAGCTCAAGACAGCCTGCCTGATCCTTCCATTGGTCAGGGACTGCCGCCCCGGCCCGAATCCTTCCGTAACCAACATGTGCCAGCTTTCTTTTCCCCACCGAAGTAAAATGGAAATTCCTTCAGGGCAAGGACTATTTCCATCTAGTCTTTGCACTATTCGCTCCTAGAGCATAGGAGGGACTTGGTTGGTAGCAGCAAGGGTTAAAAAAACCTGGAGATCTACACAGGTCTGAGCTCATATGAAGAACTGCATTTCCAGTTTGACTTTCTCGCTGCCTTTGAGCCCCAGCGTTGGGAGCCGAGTGGCTATTAGGCATGGACAGCTCCCGCCTATCAGTGTTGCTTCCAGCCAAGAAACTAGTGCAGCCTCTGTGGTAGCCAACAGCACACGTGTGGTCTTTTATGTCACTCGTGGGTCCTCGCATCCTTAAGAGACAACAATCCCTGGATTTGGAGTCAGAAGGGACCTGGATTCGAATCTCAGCTCTTATTAGTTGTGGCACACAGACAAGTTCTCCGTGACATGGTATCATCCTAGGCTCAGCCTCTCTGGATCTCCATTTTCTCCTTTGTCAAAGGAGTCTGATATCAGTGAGAGGCAGCTTAGCCCTGGCTGTAGAGAAAAGGCAAGTCCTAGAGGAAGGAAGGATTAGATTCCAATCCTGTCTCTGACATACACCGGCCAGCCGGGTGACCTTGGCTGAGCTACTTAACCTCTTCATGTTTCAGGCAATTCTCAAAAATGAGTCCCGAAAACAACAACAAAGTACTTGTAGGTCCTACTATATAAGGATGCAGTGAGGATGGAATGGAAAAACCAGTAATGTGCTATATAAACTTTGGGGCAGCTAAGGTGGAGCAGAGGACTGGAGTAGGAAGACACCTTCCTGAGTTCAAATCTGCCTTCAGGTACTTCCTAGCTGTGAGACCCTGGGCTAGTCACTCAAACTTGTTGGCCTCAGTTTCCTCATCTGTTAAGTGAACCGGAGAAAGAACTAACAAGCCTCTCCAGTATCTCTGCCAAGAAAATCCCAAAGAGTTGGACATAATAACAGAGCGTAAATTTTCATGTGTTTAAGAGGTATCGATTTTATTCCGGATCTTTTCGTCTTTTTGGCTGGAATTCAGCTAGAAATGGCCCTGGAAAAGACGCCATCAGATGACATCTCAAGACAACAAGCTTTATTAAGCACCTGCGTGCCAGACACTGTGCAAAAGAACCTCCAGGAGCTCCCCGCCTTGTTCTGCAGACAAGTGAACCAGACTGGAGCCTTCGTAGCGGAATCAATGTACCGGGAGGGAAGGGAGCTCATCCTCTGTATGCTCAATGACTCGGTACGGAGGGTTCCAGCAGCAGAGAGGAGGAGGAGGAGCTGGGCTCGCCCCTCATCCTGCTTCCACAAAGTTTCCATTTCTGATGCGGGATCTCCACAGCCTGAAAGCTTTTCACACTGCAAGTACGGCAAAGACAGAAAGGCTTTGACATACTGTCATCTGCGAAAAAGTTCGGCCCTAACTGCTTCCGGGGTGGCACTCTTAGGTGACGGAGGGTTAGGGTTTTGTCAGGGATAACTGGCGGTCCCAGACCACTAGGCTTTCTTCATTGAGTTCTCAAGGATAGTGTCTATGAGACAGGGATTTGTCTCATCTGCCTGTGATGGAGGAGAGGAAGCTCTCTGGTACCCAGTCCTGGGCTCCTTAGTGTGTGCTCTGAGGTATTCAGTAGGTGCTCAATTGGCACCCCTACAGGGGGGTCTTGCAGTGTTTCTAGTGTTTGAGAGTAACACTACTCCATTGGTGTCGAGGCTCCTTCAGCATGTGTGGTCTACAACTTCTGGGAGCAGCGGGCTAGTCCCGAGTGCTTGGGGAGTAAGATGAGGAGAAAGATGCTTGTTGGTACACGGATGTGCTTCTTTCTGGGCCACCCTCAATTCCTCGGAGAGCAGAGATGGAGGATTATCATTCCAACGGCACCCCCTGACCCAAGTCCTGATACCTATCTCAGCCCTTTATGCTTGAAAAGTTGGCTGAATAAAATCATTTGCATTTTAAAAGGCATGTTGACAAGGCATTTGGCTGATCCCCTTTTAAGGTCTGGTGAGTCATTTTCATCAGACTAATTTGGTTAATGTTTCCCTTTATTGTTGTAGAATTCTCAAGCTTACACTCCTATTCACTAGCCCTGGCATTCATTGCCTTTCACCCCATCTACGATACCGATTAGCTTTTCTGTGTGCCTCAGGACAAAATCTCTAGGCCGGGCCATCTCTGTCTTTGAAGTTAATTTTTTATTAGTAAAACAAATATTTTCATTACTAGTTTTCTTCAGTTTCCAGGTGTCTGAAGGCTTTGAAATGAAGGGGAAATGACCAGCAGAACAGACTAGAGTAAGAAAAACCAGAAATAGTTGAATTTAATACCCATCCAATGAACTGAAATATAAATGACCTTAGATAGGATTCTTTGACAAATAATTGCTGGGAAAATTGGAAAACAGGTGTGAAAGATATTAGTTAAGCCAACATGTTTATACCATATACCACAAGAAACTCAAACCGCATGGAAGGCCTTCATGTCAAAGGTCAGCACTTTAAAAAAAAGAGAAGAAAAGCAGAGTAGGTACCTTTCACAGATATGGCTGGAGACGTTTTGACTCCAATAAGGGATAAAGGCAATTACAAAAAATAAAATAATATTACTTACATAAATTCCAAAGGGTTTCGAATGAACAAAATTCATTCAGAACAGAAGAAGAAAATGGTTGGCTAGGAGAAACAAATCTTTTTATCAAATCTCTCTAAGAAGAGTTTGGTATCCAAGAAAGAGAAAAGATACCCAACAGAAACATGGAAGAACAAAAGCCATTCCCCACTCTATAAACAGTCAAAGAATATGAAGTATCCAAAAGAAGAACTGCAAATGATGAACAACCACGTGAAAAATGGTTCCAAATCATCAGCACACAAAACAAACCCAAGGTTTCACCTGACGCTCAGTAGTAGGGCAACAAAGATGGCACAGCTAGGCCCAGTCAATAATGGAGATAGAGTGAAAAGAGGAGAACTCTAATTGATCCAAAATCCCTCTTGGGACCTCCTATGTGCAGGCACTATGCTTAGTGCTAGTATACAAAGCAAGGTAAAGGTAAAATACCAAGAACACAGTACAATATGCAATGAGAGAAAAAAAAGCAGCCCCTGCCTTCAACAAGAAGCTCATATTTTCATGGAAATCCTCTTGGCAATGATATCAATTAGTTCAACCATTCCGGAAATCAAAGAAAATTGTGAAAATGCTCCGACACTTTGACCCAGAGAGTTCTTTAGCTAAGAGCATACTGCCAGGAGGTCAAAGACATCAAAATAAAAATCAGCACTTATTATAGAGAACTAGAATAAAAGCAGATTCCCATGAACTGGGGGGGGGGGTATAGTACATGAATGTAATGAATAAAATCTAATTATGAAATGATGTAAAGTGAAGTCGGAAGATAGAGAGCAGTTCTATTCGAGGGCTATTCCAATGTCAACCAAAAAAAAAAAAAAAGCAAAATAATTCAAACTGGATGCTATAAAGTTTGGTCCCCGAAGGGGATGGGACGAAGCACCTCTTCTTGGTTTGGTTTTGCTTTTGATTCCACAGCGAGGGCACTATGAGTTTGGAACACTTGGAAACTCAAACATTTTCAATATGCTGATTAGTTTTATGGAACTTTTTATTCATCAGCATGAGGAAGATGAAGATGGTCTGTAAATAAAAGGTAGCAATAACATTTCATTGTAAAAACGAAGAGAAACTCCCTACCTACGGAAGGTCCGAGCGGAGACTGTGTCATCAAAACGACATTCGCCTCATGTTTCCTCGTAGGGTGGATAAGCTTCTTTTTGTGGATATCGTCTTCTCTTTCCTTCGTTCACACTTTCATTTTAAATTTTTATAATGAATCATTTCAAGGTAAAAACACAATCCCTGATGCTCGTTTGGTTTCTCCCCATGAGGTTGATCAGATTTGCAAACAAACAGTATCATCCACTAAGGAGGGAACGGATCCAAAATTGTATAAACAAGAGCAATTCCCCAAATGATAAATGGTGAAATAATATGAACAGGAGGCCTTGAGAAGATGAAATCAAAGCCATCAACAGCCATATGAAAATGCTCTAAACCACTAAAAATGGGAGAAACGCGCATTAATACAATCCTCAGGTACAACCCCACCTCTGTCACCTTGTCTAATAAGACAGAAAAGGAACATGAAATTCTGGGAGGAGATGATGCCGATGGGCAGTTAGGTGTCCTCGTGGATACACAGCCCTGGAGTTAGGAATACCTGAGTTCAGATCCAGCCCTGACATTTACCAGCTCCGTGATCTTGAGCAAGTGATGTAACCCTGTATGCCTGCGTTTCCTCATCTATAAAATGAGAGGAAGAAGGAAATGGCGAACCACTCCAATATCTTTGCCGAGAAAACCCAAATTGGGTCACAAAGGTTTCGAGATGACTGAAAATGATGAAACAACGATGGCGAGACGGTGGGGAAATGGGGACACTAAAGTGCTGCAACCGTTCTGAAGAACAATTTGGACCCTGCCCCAAGCGATGAGACCGTGCATATTCTCTGACCTAGCAATACCGCTGGTAGATGGGTCTGCCCAAGAGATAAAGGAAAAAGGACCCCTGTGTACAAGAATCTAGCAGCTCTTCTTGTGAGGGCAAAACAAGCGAAAAAGGAAAGTGAGGGCACGCCCATCAGTTGAGCAATGGCTGCACAAGTTGTGATGTGTGCTTGTGATGGAACGCTATCAGGCTATAAGAAATGAGGAAGGTGATGATTTCAGAAAAGCCCGGGAAGACTTATGTGAGCGGATGCAAAGTGAAGTGAGCAGAACCACGAAAGCACGACCCCCTGACAGCCACGTGGGAACAAAAATCGGCTGCCGATCAGTACAACGACCCAGGCCAGAAACCAAGGACTCGTGATGAGAAATGCTCTCCAGCGCCGGAGAATGGGAGAGTCCTGAGTGCGGGTTGAAGCAGGTTGCTTTCTCACTTTCTTTTTCTTGCTTTTTTCACAACACGGCTAATGTGGAAATGTAGAAGAGGCATCACATTTCTTGCCTTCTCCGTGGGTGGAGGGGGAGTGCAGGGAGAGAGAATTTGGAACGGAACCTTTTTTTTTAATGCAAAGACTATGAATGCCTATTAGTCAACTGGCTCCTGCGCCTGAGACTCTGGAGACCCTCCCCCTGCCTTTGAAGCTGGGCTCCTCTTCTCTTCCCGGCTGACTCTCCAGGCCCATCTCCCGAAGGATCGGCTCTTTGGCTGATGCCAATAATGCTGCGTCCTCTCAACCCCCCCTTGCAGTCCCACTCTGTGCGCAGTGCAGTGCCGAGTTCCAATTACGTTCATCCTGCCCGCTGCTGTTGATTTGAGGCCTGCATGTCACATACTCTCTTTGGGGAGAAAACATCATCAGTCACACGAACGGTTGTCATCTCCTCTCCGAATGTGGCCGGTGGTTAGGTGCCGACGGAGGCTTCATCCGATGTTTTCATCAAGCCAACCACAGAGGTGTGGAGCCCCTGAAGCGCTCCTCCAGGCAATAGAAAGGGCCGTCGGAGGGTCAGCGGGAAGCGGGTTCGAGTCTCAGGCCCGGCTCTTCTTGAGGAGCCACCGGCCAGTCTCGGATGCTCCATTTCCTCATTTATGCAATACGGTGCCAAGCTCTCGAGGTGGTCCTGGGCCCCCGTGAGGGCAAGTCTTAAAGGCTAAGCCAATGGCGATGGCCGCCCCGCTCTCGAGGAGCTTCTCTTCTCTTCTCTTCTCGTCAGGGAGGCGGGAGGTTAGTAAAGCAAAGCAGAGAGCCACGGAGGCTTCTGACTAACGAACAGCATCTTCTTGGAGCCGAAGCTCCGAGCATTTCCGAGGCTCCTTCGTGCTTACAACAGACTCCTCAGGGGCTGGCAAGGGGTCTGCCCTTCGGGGCCCAAGTTTAGGCGGGGCCCAGTGGGCAGGGGAGGCTCCGGAGGCCCATTTCTCTCCCTCTCCGTCTGCTGCTTTCCACATGATACTCGGGTGTCTCTTGCTCTAGGACAGCCCTCAAAATAGAACCTGTCCTCAGCCGTCCCCACGTCCTCATCCACAGAGTAATCACGAGGGAAAGGAAGCAGCAGCCGCTGCCGGGCCGCCGGCGGCCTCCCGGGAGACAGAACTCCAGGCTGGGCTCCAGGGCTGGTCTGACCTCAGCTCGGGCGGCGGCTCTGGCCGGGGGTGTCCGTGTGAGGGGATCTGAGCCTCCTGCTCTCCCCCACCGGCAGCGGCAGCAGGAAGGCCTTGGGAGGCGGCGCCCCATCGGCTCCACATGGCCGCTGTGATCCTCCCAAGCGCCCCCCATGGCGATCCCAGCCCTGTGACTCCGACAGCCACGCCCGAAGCGTGGAGGGGATGTTCTTGGCTCCCGAGACCCGGCTTCCTCGTGCCTTTCCGGCCGCTCTCAGCGCCTCGCGCAGGGCCAGGAACACCGCAGACAACTCGTAAGTGGCCGCTGTGGATCGCGGCGAGGGCCACGCAGGGGCCCTGCTTCTTCTGCATCGCTTTGTGCCAACCCGGCGCCCCTGCTGGAAGGGTCTCGCCCGCTGCCTCAGTTGCCTCCTCACAGAGTCCTGGTCAAGGACGGGCCCAAGGACGGTGCAGAACCGGGTGGGCGGGCGGCCCCCCGGCAAGACTTTCACCTCCAAAGTTCCCTCCTCGCCCCCGGGGGCTTCCCAAACCCCCGTCAGACGGAAGCTTCCCGTCCCGATGGACTGGCCAGCAGGTGCGTCATCCTGCCCCAGCCAGGTGCCCTCCGCGGGGGAGCGCGGGCAAGGCCACGCCTGGGCCCTGCCCAGGGTGCCAACATCAGCTCCGCTTTTGCCAGACCTCATTAAAAGAAGAGCAGGAGACGCTGCGACGGGGCAGGCGGGGGTGGAAGAGGAGAGCCTCCTCGCCTCTGCACGGCTTGGTGGGTGTCTCACTAGGCTGCCCCCTGGGGCTCCCGAGCACCCCCCGTGGGGTGGCGCATTCGGCACTCTGCAGCGAGAACCAGCGGGGTAACTGCGGCTTCAAACAGCCCACGAAGGGGGGTGTTTGATGGGCCACCATTGCAATTAGCGCTTCCTAATTAGCGCTCTGGCTGACAGTCTCCGCAGAAGAGAGGAGCCGCGAGCAGAGACGCTCTCAGGGACCGCCTCAAGCCCCCGCTAAGGCCCCCCAGCTGCGGATCTCTCAGGCCGATGGCCGGAGCCGGCCGGAGCTCGAGAGGTGCCCATCCGGAGAGCAGCCGAGGCCGCGTGTCCACGTGCGCGCAGGATCCTCCTCTCGGGCTCTGCCTCATCGCGTGGCTCCTCCCGGGAAGGGGTCAGGCTGGGCGAAGATGATTATTCTACGGAGGGCGGGAGGGGACCCGGCTCAGGGCGAAGAGCTCTTGGCAATGCCGGCTGTCGCAGCCCTGCTGGGAAAGGCGGCTCGGGCTGGGGGGCGAACCCGAGAGGGCGCCGGGCTGGCCAAAGGGGGGAAACGGCGGGTCATGTCCACAGTGCGGCCGCAGGGAGCAAAGGGTGCCCGAAGGCCCGAGCGCGTGGTTTGGGCGGCCCAACGCCCAGCCCCAAGCCGAGGCGGCCAGCAGTCGGGCACGTGGGATGTGGAGGGCTGCACTGAGGGCCAACATAAGCACCAGAGACGACACGAAAGGTCCGAAGTCCGGGAAAAGGAGCGGGTTCGGCGGGGTGGAGGCGGCGATCTTTGAAGAAGGGCGAGAGCGTGGAAGGAAGCGCACTGGAGAAAGCCGAAGCAACTCCCCACGGCTCTGCGATGCTGAATCGACTGTCTAAAGCCTGAGCTCCGAGAGGCCTCTCTGAGACCAGGTTTAGGAGGAAAGGGGGCGGCTCGGCCTCATCCGAAGAAGCGCAGGATCCGCCCAAGCGGAGGAGAAATGGAGGCGCTCAGCCGGTCCCCTCCCGTACAGCCAGGAGCCGGGGGGCACCATAAGCACTCAGTGCTCTTCGTGGCCAAATCTGTTCCAGGGACATCCTCAGACCCGAGCCCCAGAGCCGGAAGGAACCTCAAACACCGGCCAGGCGGAGCCCCTCGTCTCACGGAGGGACCCACAAAGACTCCAAGAAGGGCAAAGCCCTGCCCTTGAGGCCCAAGACCCCCACGGTGAGAGGGGTGATCTGAACTCGGGTCTCTTCCCCTCTTAGATTTGACTTTATTTTCAGCTTTCTTAGCCTGGAAAGTGGCCTCTTCCCTGGGCCTTCACTCTCTCTACCTGGAGGTAATATTTTCGCTCCATCAGCCATGCGTAGACTCGAACTCCTGGGGCCGAGGAAGACCGAGTCACCCAGTAAAGAAGAAGCGGCACCTCCGGGTGGCCTCCCGCTTGGACCTGACTTCGGGAGTCCGTGGAGTCTGGCAAGAGCAGGGCTGGAGGGGCGTCACAGAGGGAGTTTGAGCTGCTCCCAGGGCAGGAGGCATGGTGGGGGGGCAGCTGGCAGGGGAAGGGCAGAGGCCCCCCGGCTGCTGGTGGAGGCTGGGACGCAGCGAGACACGGAGCTTCAGGGTGCCCAGCCAGTGGCTGAACCCAATAAACGATCTCCCCGAAACCTGGCCAGCGTCCCCCGCGAGCTGAACTCGGTACCAGGGAGGCTCGTGTGGCAATTACTAGTCCATCCATCAAGAATTTGCGCGCTAGGGCTGAGGCTGCCCAAGCCCAAATCCCTGGTGCCGCCCTCAAGGAGCTTTGAGTGGAAACAGAATATCTCTCTATCTATCTATCTATCTATCTATCTATCTATCTATCTATCTATCTATCTATCTATATCTATATCTATCTATATCTATGTCTATGTCTATGTCTATATATCTATTGTATTACCCAGAGGAAGCGGAACTGGGAGTCTGGCTGAAACGGGCAGCCTGCTCTGGTTCGAAGGGTCTTTGTGCTCAGTGTCTGGGCATGGCCAAAGAGCGGGCCTGGGGGTGGCCTGGGGGCCCCAGGAGGAGGCACGAGCAGCCTGGCTCTGCCCTTGGGCTCCCTCTCTCTGGAGAGCCAGGGCCGGGGGCGCAGGAGGACAGCCGGGCCAGTTCTGCCGACAGGCAGACAGACGCCTCAGCGCCTGGACGGGGTGGCACAAGAGAGCTCTGCGTGTCCTCAGTGGCCGGGCGCGACAAACCTGACTCGGTTTGGAGTCCGGCTTGAGGGAAAGGACGGGGAATCTGGTCGGAGGAACTTGGCTCCTCTGTGACCTACGGAGGGGGAGCTGGAGAAATCGCTCTGCTCTCCTGGCAAGCTTCCTGCCATGAATCTGCGAGTGTGCCGTGGAGGGGCCTTTATCTGTCCCCGACCGCAGCACCGCCAAGCTAGAACCAAAATGCCCGGGAATCTGACAGTCTGCAGAACGGGGCCTCTCTGTGTCCAATCCTGAGCCCGGCTCAGTGAGGAGGATTCTGGAGAAATGAGGGTTTCCCGCCCACCCCTCCCCTGAGGCCTCCTCACAGGATCTGAGTTCAAGAGTGGTAGAATGGCTGCCTAAGGGGAAAAGATTTCCTCAGTAGCGGAGACAAAGGGCCCGGCTCGGCCTGCTGATGGAGAAAGAAAGCTAGGCGAGAACTGAATCAAGCTGGGCCCGGAAATCTAGTCTTTACAAAGCCCTCCGCATGACTGCCGTGAGCTACGTGGCCGGTGCGGGTCGGAGGGGAAGGGACCAGCCCTGTCCGGCAGCCCCTCGAGAGGAAGAACTGTGGGAGCAGAAACACAGAAGAAAAACAGATGGCCAGCCACGTGGTCTGATGGAGACGTGAGGGGAGTTTGGGCTTTAAAAGAGGGCTCGATTGCAAGCACGAAGAACACGGAAATGGGTTTTGCACAATGATACACGTATAAGCCAGTGGAACTGCTTGCGGCTGCCGGAGCGGAGGAAGGAAGGAAGAGGGGTGGGAAAGCTCATGAATCATGGAACCAGGGAAAAGAGTCTAAACTAATAAACTAAAAAGAGACGGTAAGCAAGACCGTTTCAGGAAAAGCTGGGAAGATCTTCAGGAACTGAGGCAGAGTGAAGTAAGCGGAGCCGGGAGCACCCTGACACCGGAACGGCAGGCTCGGCCGCTGATCATCTGGAAGCAGCGCAATGACCCGGGCGATCCTGAAAGGCTTCTGGCTGGGAAGGGGAATGCTCTCCACCTCCAAACAGAGCTGCGGACCGTCTCTGCCTCGGTGGTGGGGGGGAGGGGGTGCTCCTACAACAGTGACCAAAGAAGATGTTTTAAAAGAACAATAGCCAGAGCTGAGTCTCTCACAGGTTTTCTCTGGTTTGCCAAGTCCTTGGAATCCGTTATGGTGAAATCCCTTAATTTTGCAGCTGGCAGGCCCGAGACGGTGATACCCAATTTATGGAGGGGACCAATAAGTCTGGGGTAGAGATGAGCCTTGTTTAAGCAGCGCGTCCGCCACCCACTTAACTTAGAGTTCATTCAATCAAAGCCTGTTTGAGACTGACACCTTCCCTCCCCCCCAGGCTAGTCACCTGCCACCTCTGCAGGAGGAATGACGGGGAGGAGCTGATGGGGGGGGGGAAGGGGGGTCCAAATAACGTGCTGTGGAGCCCATGCAAAGGAAGACACATCCAGGTTAAAAAGCCCTGTCGGTGCATCGACTCCATGGGTTGGCCAGTAGCGGCTCCCTAAGGAACTGATGGAGCTGGAGAAGAGGAGAGAGAGAGGAGGGCTGCTCGGCTCTGCCGGGGGGAGGAAAGCCGGCAGGCTGGCAAATGGACCCGTCCTCGGCCCGAGTTGGGATTCTCGGAATTCTGGGCCTCCGACCTCTGGCGGAAGTCAGTAAGGATTAGAGGCGAACACGGGCAGGTAGCAGGAGGACGAAAGGGTCGTGAGGATGCCCAGAGGCTGGGCTAAGGCTGGGAGGAGGAGAAGGCAGGGAAGGGAAGCCAAGGCCGCCGTCTACGAGTGGAGGCCAGAAGAGAGCCAGCCGCCTCTGGGAAGCCGGGGTGGGGGGAGCAGCTGCCTTCCCACCGTCCTTGGCTCCCGACCCACGTGGCTGCGGGCTCGGGGTCTTGGTTTGGGAACAAAAGGCTCTCTCGCTCACCTACCCAATTACTGTCACTGCCCTGAGCCGCTTTGGCAAGCTCGGAAAGCAGCTGACAATAGCTCCCTTTCACCCTAAAATTAGAGCCATCACAAGGAAGGGGAGACCGAGCTCTGGAGCAGCTGACGCCCTCCTCCCCGCCGGCCCACCAGGACGTCCCAGCATTTGCTTTCCCTTCTCCTCCAAAGAGATGCCTCACTTAACAACTCTACCAAAGATCAGAACATGATGGGCTTAGCCGGCGAGGGCCATTGTGGGGCTTAGGCTGGGAAGGCAGGGACGTCCTTAGACAGGCCGGGGACTCTGTTGGGAGACGGCCGCGGCTCTAGACGGAAGGAGGGGGTGGGGAGGGGAGGGTTCATCGCTGCCCTGCCTCACTGGCCAGGGCTATTACTTCTAGCAGAGAACTTAGGTGCCACAGTGGACAAAGTACTGGCCTGGAGTCAGGAAGATCTGAATTCAAATATGACCTCAGATACTTACTAGCTGTGTGACCCTGGGCAAGTCACCTAACCCTCTTTGCTAGAGATGATCTGGAGAAGGAAAGGGCAGACAGTCCAGTATCTTTGCCGCCAGAATAGGAGTCAAATAAACCCGAAGTGACTGAACAACAATTATTTCTAACAAAGCTTTAGCAGGAAATGCCACCCTCCGATTGTCACGTGGCTGAGCTTTCCAAGTGCGCCCTGAACCTGAGGAGGCCCTCGTGGATGGCTTGGACCACCTCAGTGGCGTGGCCCGATTCCAGGCCAGGATGGTCACCTCCCTAGAACTGCTCTGTCCCTTCTGGGTTATTTATTCCCTGGTGCCGTCACTCGCCCAAGTGATTGTTATTCATCGTCTAGAACTACGTCTTCCGAGGCTGGGGTTCGCAAGGCGATCATACGCGGGAGAGACTGGCACGACTCTTATTTCTGTTTGGTTTTTTACCTAAAACCCCCATAAAACTAAATAACGCTTTACTCACGTTGGGCCTCCAGAGGAAACTGGCCCCTGCACCCAGCCCCTAAGGCAGGCGGTCCCATTTCATAGGTGAGGCATGGCGCAGGAGCCCCCCAGTGCCAAGGGGTGTCATGGATCACTTCCGCACAGAGATGGAGAACAGCGTGAGCGACGGATCGTCGGTTATAGAGCTTGGAGTTTACCCAGATGGCACGAGCCAAGGGCAAAAGACAGTGGGGAGCCCCTCTATAAACGCCCGGGGGCTCGGCCACTGGGGGCTCGGCCACTGGGGGCTCAGTCTTGAGAAGGGATTTCTGGGAGCAGTGGGCGGTGAAGGGCGGGCAGGCCAAAAGGCCTGCAGATCCAGCATCCAGACCTACTGCCACTAGAAGTTCAGTCAGCCGTACCTAACAGCCCAGCTGCCAAGAAGGTCCTCACTAGCCCTTCCTTTCCTTTGGCCTAGGCCACGGCCGGGTCTGGCCAGGGCCCGTGATGCCGGCCTGATGCTCACTGCTTTCGCCCACTTTAGCTCTCATTAGAGATGGCGCCGCCCTTCCCAGCACTCTTTCCTCGCCCCGTTCCTTGCCCCTTAGAGCCAAAGCACTAAACCCTGGTTCAGACTCGATACAAGTGAAGGCGGGCATTTGTTCCGTAACTGCGGCCGGAGGGGAAAGGGGTCGCCCACACCGCAGTCGGTCAGTGTTGTCCATTCGGTACCAACAACCGGCCCATGACCAACATTTATCGCCTAACCCGACCCCAAGCCGGCCACCAGAGGGGCTGCTGAACTCCACCTACAGCTGCTCCCTCTATAGCTTAGCGGAGCCCTGGTGGTCCGCAGCACACCTTGGTGGCCGCCCAGGCATCCCGTCCCACCCAGCCTGGATCCCTTTAGCAGCTGGATCTTGGCCCAGCTTTCAGGCCCAGCTTGGAGAAGCACCTTCTGTCTACACTCTCTGCCACGTAGATGGACACTCGCCCTACTTTCGAATAACGGGGCCACAACGGAGGTGGCCGCCTTCATTCATCTGCTCCCAGCGCGGGGAGAGGGACACACGGGAGCCGACACGTACGCATCTGGTTCGCTGAACTGACTTCTCGTAAATGTGATTTTTGTCAAACTAACTTCTTCCTTTAAAAAATTCCTGTGGGGTCCTGGGTTCCAATCTGACCTCCTTCACTTCCCAGCTGGGTGACCCTGGGCAAGTCACTTCACCCCACTGCCTGGCCCTTCGCGCTCCTCCGCCCTGGAACCAACGCCCAGTATTGGTTCTGAGCCAGAAGCGGAGAGTCTGGATGATGGAAATCGTGCCCTGAAGGAAAGGGCACTAACAGGAGCAGAACCGGGCTGACTCCGAGGAGCTCGCCGGTCTGTGTGGCTGGGACGGTGGCCCTCTACCCAGATGCCCGCTTGGAGCACTACAAACACCCTAGGACGCAGGAGCTCCTCTCCCCGGGCATGCTGAGGCTGGCGGGCCTTCCTGGCCCTCGGCTCCGCGGCTTCTCCCCTCGGCCAAGCCAGTTCCCTTCCGCTCTGAACCGAGCTTTCCCGAGTCGCATTCCACAGCCCGAACAAGATCTCCTCAGCACGGCCGAGGAGTCAGCCCCGGCCAGAAGACATTCCAGGATGCGGACGGACCCCCTCTCGGAAACTCCTCAGGCTGAGGGGCGCCACCTTGAGAGCCACGGAGAGACCCTCGAGAAGTTCTCACGTCTGCACGTTTGGAAATGTTGGAAAATCGAACTTTTTAAACTTAAAGAAATCCCTCCAGTGGGGAGGAGGATCCGGAACGGGAAAATCTTTTCAAAGAAGGTTCCGGTTTTTCATGTAGTTGGGAACTATTTAGCCAAGCTCTGAACTCATTTGTTCAAATCTGGGTCCAAACGCGACCTCCTCCAGCAGGGAAGCTGCAAGTTTGCCGGCTACACTTCAGCAACAAAAACCTTTGCCTAATGGGGAGAAGTGGCAGAAAACGGGTGGCACCTCAGGCTGAGTGAGCCGGGTCAGGGCTGGCCTTCTGCCCCTGGGAGCCACGCGGGGAGCTCCCTGAAGACTCTTCCTCTGCTGTGCCGGCCCTTGGACCCGAGTCTCCAAATCAACGGAGCTAAGAAGCCGGCCTTTGAGGCCCGGCCCCGAAGTGGGCGAGCCCGGGCACGTGCCATCGCCCTGCTCTCATTCAGAACATCATTAGCACTATTATGTTATCAGAGAATGACTCCTCAGCACAGGGAGCCTCCTTCTGCCCACGCACGGTCCCAACTTCTCAGCTGAGTCGCAGAGAGTTTTCTGGAACACTCAGAGAGGAAGTGACTTGCCCAGGGTCACAAGGCCAGCACATGTCTGAGGTGGGACTCGAACCTGGGGCAGACCTCCATCCACTACACCTCATAGCAACTCGCTTGGCCATATTTTAAGGAATATTTTAGAGGGACAAAAAGGGTTTTATGCTGCTGAGGGAAGTTTACTTTAGATTGATGCCATCCTTTGCCATTTCTTTTGTTCTAGAAATTATAATGTATACAATGTCCCAAAAGTAGTTTAGTGCCCTTCTGAGCTCTTAAAGTTTTAAACTGCACAAAGACTCTACTTATCGGGAGTGAGGTGGCGCTGTGGCCAGAGTGGGGAGCCTGAAATGCAGAAGACAAGTTCAAATCCAGCTCTCTTGGGCACATCATTTAACCTCCATTTGCCTCAGTTGCCTCATCTATAAAATGGGGATAATAATAGGGCTATCATAAGGATCCAATAAAGTAGTCATAATTCTAAAGCACTTAGCACAGCACCTGGCAAATAGGCACTATATCAACGTTAGTTATTTTACCGTTTATCTAATTGATAAATGCCTTCGGGTGCGGGCCATAGGGGTACATGCTCAAACATTATTTTGACTGATGGGCTGAATGATCCAAAAAAAAAGTTCGGAGTAAACTAGTCTAGATTTCAAGCCAGTCTCCTCACTGCCTGGGGGAGTGCTCTTGGGCCACTGAGTGTCCCAGTCGACAAATGGGTCACTGCTTAATCTAGTGGGCATTTAGACCTCTGACTATGCCACCCCTGGGAGTCCCGAGACCCGAGGCTCAGTGGAAGGGCAGAAACGTTGTGTTGTTCCTGGATGTTATCTTCTGCCCAGCGCCCAGGTGGCTGGCTCCACGAGCAAGGGACTGCTGGTTGGCACTTCCTCAATGCCAGGCTTTCTCTCTGCCACTCTGCCATGCCTGGAGTGATCTCCTTTTCCCAACTACTGTCTTCTCTGGCTTCCTGTAAGTCCCCGCTAAAAACCTCACCTTCTAGAGGAAGTTTTCCTCCACCCCCCTCCATTCCGGGGCCTTCCTTCTGTTGGCAATTTCCCGTTTCTCCTTCACAGAGCTTGCATAACTGTCTGCTCACTGTCTCCTCCATTAGACTGTGAGTTCCATGAGAGCAGGGGCTGTCTTTGCTTCTTTTTGTCTTTTGCTTCCATGTACCAGGTACCGTGGTGCCTGGTACCTGGAAGGCCCCTAATAGATGTCTATTGACTGACGGACAGACATTCCGTTCACGAGCTCCTGATGGTAATGGGTGTGCCTGGGATTTGTTCTCCTCTGGACTAGAGCTATCTCTGTAGACTAGCCCCATTGGAGAGCCCTGGCAAGAACATGGAGTGAAATTCTGGGTGCAAATGATATTTCAAAAGGATGCTCGAGCATGCATTCCTTCAATCCTAATCCCCCCAGTGCACAGCAGGCAGCGTGGCGTCGTGGGAGGAATACTGACCCAGGAATCTGGAAAGCTGAGCTCAACTCCTCCCTCAGACACTTTCTAGATGAACAATCAGGGCTCAATCCATGCTGTCGTCCGGTTTTCTTACCTGTAAAATGGGAGGTTCCATATTATCTACCTCTCAGGGCCGTTGCAAGAAAAACACTCTTGCTGTTGCTGGTCTTGGTTCTCAAATGATTTCTTGGCTGGTCAAAATCACATAAAACAGCACAGCCAGTGAAAGAGGACGCCCGAGTTTCGATCCCAGCTCTGCCGACAACTAAGGCAGTGGCTTTGGCTAAGTAACCTTAACTCCTTTGGCACCAAATTTCTTTGTGTGTCAGGTGATCTCCAAGGTCCTTTTCATCGTGGACATCCTGTGCTGATGGAGCCCATTATGTTTTGCCAACCAGCCAGATAAAAATAAAACTAGTTGCAGTCAAAATAAAAGGCAGGCAGGTAATTTGGTTGGTTGTCCTTGAGCCCGGGTAGCAACAAACCAAGGAAATAATGAACGTGAACCGTCAGTTAGAAAGTGGATCACATGGTATGGAATAGAAGACCCATGGCATGAAAAATTGTAGCCATCTATATAGGTGAGTGTGGTGTTTACATACACATATATCCATTAAGAAATAGATATATTACAATTAGTTTTATAGAGTCATCTAAAATTTTAGGAGCTGCAGAAGCTGCTTATCTTGGATTCCAGATGTATTCCCCAGAGAAGTGCAGTGATAGTTCACAGTTGGTAAAAGATGGTTGGGTTGGTGGCGGTCTAACAAAAGACAAATCCTCACAAAAGCGATGAAACCACTCTCTAAGCCATAAGTGCCCCTAATGAAAAAGAGGAGGAAACCCTAATGGCTGCAATCCTCATTGGTCACTGAATCCTTCGACGCCATAAGAAATGATTTCGTCAGGGTGACATTTCTCCCCCGTCTCACATCGCAAGCCCTCCGCAGCCAAGAGCAGAGGGTTTTAAACCATGCACATGTCCCCTTCTAGGGATGTAGGGCACCCATCAGCAGGACAGGAATACCAAATGCTTATCTCTTTCCTTATATGCTTCTCATATAGCAAAGCTGGATCTGAGAGTGTGTGGAGGAGGCTGGCAAGGTAGGAAGGGGCCACATCGAGAAGGGGCTTAAATACCAAAAGGGATTTTCTATTTAATCCTGGAATTAGTGGGGGAAAAGACTGTGAGACAGGCACTGAACTCACTGAAGACAGACCTGCTGTGAAGCCATAGATAACGGCCACTGGGATTAGAACTGGGTGATCCATTTGGAGGGTGTGAGCCTAGATTGAGCAGAAGTTGCTTATTGCATATGACAGAGGGACAGACTGGGAATCATCATGGGGAACAAGAAGTATTTCAAATTCCCAACCACAGTCAGTGAGTCTAGGATAGGAGTCCAGTTGGGGTAAAGATACAAACATTGTTGGAAAGAGCATCCCAAAGATGGAGCCGGGTGTCAGTGAGTGACAGGGATGGAAGGAGTAGAAAAGAAAAATGATTGAAGACAACTGCTAGCTTGTTCATTATGAAGCAGGCATTCCAGAGGGCACAGTGGATGGAGTGGGGAGAGCTGGGGTAAGATGGTAAGGGTGTGATATGTAAAAATAATATAGGCTAGCTACAAAAATAAAGGATGAAAACTATGGAAATAAAGGTTGAAATTGTTTCAGATACTTTTGATAGATGTAATCAAAAGTATCTTCAGTGATAAAGTGAAGTGAAGCTCATAGATGAACTTCCCTTCAGGGAAAGAGACTCTTGTTATAGAAAAATAAACTATTTGTTTAAAATATATAAGGATAAAAAATATTTCTAATTCTAAGGGATTCTAACTCCACCCAAATAAAACACCCTGGTTCCTCAAGGAACCGCTTTTCCTGTGTTTCACAGGCTACACTAATCCTCCCTGATCTGACTAACCAAAATTTATACTATTCTAAATAAAACTATCACTATTATCCTTATAAGTCTTAACTTCGCCTTTAAGTTATAAAAATAACAGGCTAGCTGATTGAGCCTCAACAAGAATCAAGTTAGGACTCTGAGCCTTAACAGACTCAGAATCCAAACCAAAGACCAGAATTTTTCTTTGGTCTTCTCAGAGTTTAATCAATCTATAAACAGTAACAAATAGTCGATAGTGTTTCCTAAGTTCGAAAAGAAAACACTAAACTACTTCAGGTCTTTCACTCAGACAGAGAGAGAGAGGCAAAGATGTTACCTTCTCTAGTCCTGCGAGAGAAAGTTCCCTGAGTGTGTCTCTGCCAACTGCCAGAGACCAACTGCCCAACTGCCACACCCAGAGAGAGTAACTGTCACAGGAAAACGGTTACACTGTCAGCACTTGACATTAAAACTCTCTCAGCTCTGTTTCAAACTCCAATTCTTCCTCCAGCAGCTTCTCTACTTCTTATCTCTAAACTAATAAAACAATACTTATTTTCTAATATCCTCCTTATAGGTAGGAGTGAGGAGTTAGAAAGCAAGGGCTTGGGGAACAGGGTTTGTACAGTGGCAACCAGTGCTTCCAAATCAACCAGGTCAGACAGTAGAACAGGTAAGAGTCTTCCTATTGCCATCTGATCCCCAAGTCATTAAGTACTCGTCACTACACCACATGAACACACAGTGGATAAATTTGTCTTGAAACCATCTTGGTGGGGAAGTTAAATGTAACACGTTATCTCTTGTGTTTCTCATTGTCATTCATCTGTGAAGTACAGTCTAATAAGCTGACTTGCCTAAGCACATCCACTAAATTAACAGACAGACCACAATGAAGATAATTACAGCTGAGGCACCAGCATCTGTTGCAGAGGAAGAAGGAGAGAAATCATAGGAAGACTTTGACAGGAAAACATCTACCCAACAAAGGTGTTTGTCAGCATCATGGAAGCTGTCCTGCATCCCGCCCACGTGGCACAGGAATTCCCTTTCAAGGCAGATTCTTTCCAGCTGGTTTCCCTGATGATGTTGTCTTAACTCCATCAAGCCCCCGAATGCCACAGAACCTCCTAGAAGAGCTCTCTGGATGTTAATAAGAGACTGACCACAGGAAAAACCAAGTGGATGAAGGATACATACTAACCAGATGGTGGCAAGCAGATGGACAGGCAGCCCACTGAGTTAGTCCATCACCAAAGACACGCTGGCTGAAGGCTGCAAATTGACAATGACCAGGACCTAGGAGATTGTGGCTTAATATACAAGCCATTTTCATTGAACTTTTGTATTTTCCCTAAAAACATGAATTACCCAGGAAAAATTTCTTTGGGGAAAACTAGACAGCCATCTGGCAGTTATTAGATTTGAGACCAGCATCTTACCACATGTATGATAATCAGCTCCAAATGAATATATGAGCTGACTATTAAAGGTCATAACATTTTCAAATTAGAAAAGAACAAAACCAGGCCCTTGTGTTGTGTTGTGTTGGTTTTTTTTTTTCACAGCCATGGTTCATTGGCAAATTATGCACCAAATAAGGAATGAAGGCAATTCTAAAGTAGATCATCTCAATCACATTAAATTGAAAAGCTTCTGCACAAACAAAACTGATGGAACAAGGACAAGAAGGGAAATAGACTGAGGGAAAATTCTTTGTATCTCTGCTCTGATTCTGCCATCAAGGAAAGAAAGCCAGCAAAAAGAACTACAGAAGGCCAAAAGCCACACCCAGTAGAAGAGTGAGCAAAAGCTGTGAACAAACAGTTTCCCCAAAGAAATGAAAACTGTTAGCAACCATATGAAGGAATCGGTAATAAGAGGAAGACAGATCAGCCCTCCCCACACATGTAGCAAATCGTCAGAGAAGTCAAAGATAAGAAGAGTCAACATTGACCTAGTTATGGGAGGAAAAGCTCACTGATGCCTTATTGGAGGAGCTCTGAAATTGGATTATTCTGGAATGCTTCCAATTTGGAATTATGGAAAGAAAGTGACCATAAGTCCCATACCTTTGGTCACTCTGAGATTCCATCATGAGGCACATAAAATAAGGAGGTCTGTGATGAAAAGCAAGGTCCCATGTGCACCAAAATAAGTAAAAGCTTTCACTTTTTGTAGTAGTAAAGAGCTAAAGGGAAAGGAGATGCCTCGGAATGAAAGAATAACTACATAGGCTACAACATATGAAGATAATAGAATATTACTGCGTCCTAAAAATGATGAATATGATGACTCTACAGAAAAGTATAGGAAACCTACATGAACTGATGCAAAGTGAAGTCAGCAGAACCAAGAAAACAAAATATACAATTTCTACAGTAATCCAAATGGAAAAAAATAACCACAAAATAATCAAAGCTGAATGCTTACAATGACCAAGATCAGCTTCAACAAAGACATAGGAGAAAATAGGAGAAAACGCCTTCCCCAACTTCTTTATAGAGGGAGGGACTAGAGGGTATGGAATTTGACATAGATGATGCCAGACGTTTCCAATATGTCGGTTGGCTTTTCTGAGCTGCCCCTCTCTCTTTCCCCTCCCACCCCCACATTGTTTTTTATTTTAAAGGGCCGCTCTCTGGGAGAGCAAAAGCAGAGAACAATATTGAGAAAAGGAGGGGTGTAAAAACAAAGGACGGCAATAATATTTTTAACTCTTGGATTTTTCTTTAGGTGTTGTTCACAAATAGTGGAGTTGGCTGAATCTGAACACCAAAATTGTTTCTTTTTAGATTGCTTAGATTGCTGTAGACCAAAACTGGCCTGTGGGGAATGCAGGTGCCCACCTTGCGGAGTAGATGTTTCCACAGAGTTTATCAGGGAGAGCCTGGATGGCCGCTGTAACCCCTCACCGGGCAGGCAAGGCATCGCTGCCGTCTCAATCACAGTATTCCCCCAGCCTGGCCACCATCTTAATCTCTGCCCTTCTGGCCACATTCTCTAGCCAATCTAGTGGAGATGATTTCTTCCTTTAACGTGTAAAGCACAAGGACAATGCGATGTGTCACAGAAGCAGGATCCCAGCCGCCTTTCCTGGGGACGACTGTCGGCCCAAGCAGACGGCCCGAGGAGTCTCTTCTTCGGCAGACCCAGGTGAGAGGTCCAAGGTTTAGCTGGATTTCTAAAAACAATAGATTTTGCTCTTTTCTGGCAACGTGTGTGTTGGCCTGCATCTCTCCACCCCCTGAGAGTACGGGAGGGAAGGGTGGTTTTGTGGTTCCTAAGAGCAGAATCCAGCCTCGTCTCCATGCCCACACTCACCCCGACGGCTTCGCATTTGGGGGTTCTCCCTGGCTCCGGTTCTTGCTCTTGGGCACGAGCGTTGGAAGTCTCCGTGACGGGTCAAGACTAGGTGTAAGTCTCGGGCGCTCTGCTGGCGATTGTGCCCTCCATGTGCTTCCCAGGCCATTTCTCCGGGTTCTGTGTCTGCCGCCTCCCCATGATGCTTACCTACCCGGGTCCCTCGCTGACGTCCCTGAGACGAGGCACCAATAACAACAGCGGGTTCCTCGCTAGAACTAGAAAGGGTTCCCTCTACACTGGCTCACTTACTGACGCCACCATCGAACGAGAATGCCGGCTAACAAGAAACAAACTCTCTTCCCACGGCTGGAGGTTTTACATTTGGATGTCATTTTCCCCAGGAACAGACTGATTTGGGAACATTCCTTACGTGGCCTGACGGGCACCCAGTGCCACCCCGTCCTGCCCTCAGTGGCTTGTGCGTCGTTTGGCACAGTCGGCAGAACGCTGGCCTCGGAGTCGAGACGGTCTAGGTCCAAATGCCCTAATCACCACCTGCTGCTGTGTGGCCGTGGCCAAGTCACTGGGCCTCTGATCCTAAGCTGCTGCTTCTGTGACACGGAGATAACGGTGCCCACTGGACCGCCCTCCCCTCCTCAGAGGAAACGTCCAACTCTGAAGAAATGCCATTCGGTCTCGCATATTATTGATGTTATGAAGCAGCCTGAGAGCCGGGTTTGGCGTGGGAGACCCTGAGCCCAGCCCTCGCTCTCTCCCACCTCCCCCGTTAAGGCTTGCCCTCAGCTTCCGTTCTGACAATGTCTGGGCGCCTCTACAAATGGCCTCCGAGATCAATAGCTGGAAAGAACACATCCCCACCCCCACCCCACCGCCAGCAAGCCCAGAGAACCTTCTGAGGGCAGGCGCAAAGGAGCGGCTCTCGAAGCCCCACCAGTACGTGGGCCATAAATCTCTGGGGAGAGCTTTGACTTCAGGCTGGCTGGCAAGGCCGATGCTTCTCTGGTTTTTACAGAAACAGCATCACGGCCAGCCGGCCTGCCTCTTCGGAGTTAGCAGCCTTCCAGGCTTTGTCCCCAAATTGCCAGCTTGCGTTCTTCCTCTTCTTCCTCTTCCTCTTCCTCTCTTTCTCCTTCTCCTTCTCCTCCTTCCTCCTCTTCCTCTTCCTTCTCCTCCTCCTCCTCCTTCTTCTTCTTCCTCTTCTTCTTCTTCCCGGTGCTCTGAGGGTCTTTCGACACGAAGGCCAAGACGGCCCGGCCGCCAGATTTTTTTTTTTTTTTTTTTTTTAAATTTTAAACCCTTAACTTCTGTGTATTGACTTATAGGTGGAAGATTGGTAAGGGTAGGCAATGGGGGTCAAGTGACTTGCCCAGGGTCACACAGCTGGGAAGTGTCTGAGGCCGGATTTGAACCTAGGACCTCCCCTCTCTAGGCCTGGCTCTCAATCCACTGAGCTACCCAGCTGCCCCTCGGCCGCCAGATTTTAAGGGAGGGAGAGGGAGGCCCCAGGCCGGAGGGAAAGCTGCCCAGAGCAGCGATTTGGGTGTAGCGCAGAAAAGGCCGAACAAACCACAGGAGAGAGACGAGCCGGGATGTCAGCCTGCTGTGAGAGGCAAAGGACGCGACGTGTGCTGAGAAGCCTGAGAAGACTCGCCCGAACTGATGAAGGGGAAGAACCGCTACAATATCAGGAAGGAAACAGAGGCGGAAAGAGCTTAAGAGGAAAGCAATGACCGACTTCTAAAGATTGAGCCCGGAAGAAACACTCGACCTCTTTATCCGGCTGCTGCTGAAACAGAGACAGGCCTTGCCCGGGCTCACAGGCCAGGGTAGGAGGGTGGCCGGCGCTCCAAGGCACAGGGGTGCAGAAGGACCGAAGCCAGCTCAGCTCAGCTTTTGGCGAGAGGGCGCTGTGGCCAGAGCTCTGGGCCCGGAGTCAGGAAGGGCTAAGTTCGAATGTGGCCTCAGACACTGACCCGCCGTGTGACCGGGGACAAGTCACTCAGTTTCCTCCTCTGTAAACTGGGATCATAATCGCACCTCCCTCACAGGGTCGCTGTGAAGATGATGGTAAAACCCTGAGCACGGCGCCTGGCACAAAGTACGTGCTGGAGAAGTGTTAGCTGCCACGGTCTGTGCTGAGGGCTCGGGGTTCATTTTGACGATTATCTCAGCTCATGAAGCAGTCGTGTGTCACAAGCCATCTCTTCCCGGGCTGATAGTTAAACACTCCCCATCACAGCCGGCTCGACATCAGTGTCCCCTCCTCACAACAGCTTCCCGGAGTCGCTGGCATCAGGGCCTTTCCTGACACTCGTGCTCGGGTTTCCAGTTTAGCCTCTTCACATACTCCGCACCCAAGGCAGCCCGTCTGCAGGCGAGCCGGGGCTCTCTCTTCTCCGGTCTGAAGTCCCACTTCCTTTAGCTCGCTGGATTCCCCCATGAAATTCCTCCCGGAAGTCTAGAGTCGGAGGGGACTCCGGTGCTGTCTAGCCAGCCGTAGCCACCCCCCGATGGCCCTGGGTAGCCCATCTCTGCTTGGAGACCTTCAGGGAGGGGCAGCCCAGCCCTCCCTGGCAGGAGGCTCTTCCCAGGATCAAGCCTAAACGTCCCTCTTTAGCACGTCCACCCTTTGCCTCTGCTTCTGCGTCCTCGTTTTCTCACCTCTCGAGTCCCTGCGAGCGCAGCCCTGGAAGCGATGCGGCTCCCGGAGCCTTGGAGATGGAGGGGCCCCAGGGGCCGACTTCGCTGCGGTCTCCCAGGGTCTCCTCGTCGCTGCTGGCCCACTCCCAGGCCATCCCGGAGGCGCTCCTTCATGAAATGGCTTCAGTGCTTCATTTAACGTCGGGGCGCAGCCAGAACGGCAGGGACGGCCCCACACTAGACGAGCACACGAAGACTTCGGCCAAGCACAGGGCGGCTGGCAGCGCCTGGAGTGCAGGCCGTGGAGCCGGCGGACCCCCCAGCGCGTCATCTGTGGCGGAGGAACGAGCCGTGCTAGATACGGCCCTCCTCCCTCCGCCATCGCTCTGGGCTCTTCTTCCCCTCTCCGAGGCTGGCCAACCCCCATCATGGCGCTTCGGCCCACCTTGACGACCAGGCCCCGACGCGACCAGAGCCTTCCGCCTCCCCGTGTCGAAAGGCAAGTTGGCCCCGGAGCCTCCAGCCTCTGGAATGATCCGACTGGGCGCCCGACTAACCCTCCAGCTCCGGAGGAAGCCAAAGGGCTGCTCGTGACGCCCGGATGACTCTTCAGCTTTTCCAGATGCCATCTTGGCCCGATTCTCCTAGCGACTGGTCCCACCTTTGCCTTCCCCCCACTGGCCAGCTCTAGCTGTGAGAACCATCCCAGCGCCGCCCCCTCCAACCAGCGGCCGAGCCGGTAGTTTACAGACATTTAAGCAAACAAGCCGGAATCTTCGGGAGGATGCGGAGCCTCCCTCGGAGGAGATGGGGGTGGGGAAAAGAATTCGTCCTCCCACAATCCTGCCCTTGAAGGCCATGCAGGGAATGAAGCTTTTCTGGGGCCCAGCTGCAGCGGCGCCAGCGAGCCTGGACATGAATGCCCCGAGAGCTCTTGGGGACCTCAAGAATGAACCCTTCGGGGAGCCGCACTCGGCTCTGATTAGCGCCTCCCGGGGGCACAGACGTCTCCTCTGGACGGAGGGAGCTCTGGGTCTGCTCCGCAGAAGGAGAGCCGCCCAGGGGAATTCTGCCCTCAGCTCCGCCATGCTGAAAGGGCCGGGTGGCCTGAAAAGGCAGAGGAATCGGGGCCCTTCGGCCTACCGTGTGCTGAGGCCCCGTGAAGAATGCCCAAAGAGGCTCGAGGTCGGCCTCCAGGCCCTGCCGGACCTGCCTGTCCAGCTCACTCCCAGCAAAACAAGCCAATCCAACGTCACTGAAAGAATCCTGGATCCACACGTATTCTCTCTGTAACCTCAGCAAAACGAGTTAGCCACTCCTGACCTCAGTTTCCTCCTCTGTAAAGTGAGGATTTGGAATCTGGGGTCCTTCCAGCTCTCGACCTAGGCTCCCCTCCCCCCTGGGGTCTCCCTGGCCTCCCCACGGATGACCTCGAAGGATCCACTCCCTGGACTTAACTTCCCCACAACCGGCCCCCTCAGAGATGAGTACGCCCAGGCAGGAGGAGCAGCCAGGCCGTCCTGACCCTCCCTCCCCTTAGCCCAGCACACACCCAGGCCCCCATGCTTGGCTTCTGAGATGGGCTGGCTTGAAGGGACGAGGCATAAAAAGGCAGCCCTGCCTCCTGCGGCCCCTGACCCGAATGCCGAGGCCACAAGAGGTGGCGTGGGACGGGCAGGGGCCCTTCTTCCTCTGCGCCGCTCTGCGTGCTGGTGTTCCCCGAGGGGGCCCCTTCTGACTGAGTAGCTCAGAGACTAGCATCGGGGGCTCCTTCTTATCAGACAGAGCAGGCCCGGGAAAAGCAGTGCAGCCCCAACCCCGGGCACCAGCCTCAGCAAATGAATAACAACGGGATGAAGCACGCCCTCCTCGCTGGATCTAGGATCTCGTCTACACTGCCACTGCCTCCAGCCAAGCAAGTCAGGCTCCGGCCACCCCGTGGGACGCCTGTTAGGGACCCCCGACACAAAGCTAACCCCGACTGCCCAGGGACGCTGTGCGGATGGCACCCATAAAGGAGGGCAGCTTTCTAGCAGTTTCCCCTCATTGTGGCCATACCAGTCCCTCTGCCGTGGAAGAGAGCCTTCACAAGCCACAAGATGGCCAAGAATGAGGCAAACCAGGAGCCGCTCCCAAAAGGTACCAGTTCAGGTAAAGGCAAACCACAAAGATCAAAGGCAGGTGCCAAGCTCTGCCATCACCCAGGGGAGTCACGAGCGGGTGGGGCAAAGGGATAAGGGAAAAGGTCGAGGAAAGGCTGGTCGCCCCACCCCCACCCTGGAAGTCTTCTAAAAATGACTGTAATCTGAAACCCTCCCTTGAGCCCACCTTCGGGCACAGAAAGAGGAGCCAAAGCTACTTCAGTCCCGTTTCACCCATTCCTGGCTCAGTCGGTCAGTGAACAGCCATCAGGCGGCTCCTATGGGCCCGGCACTGTGCTAAGTGCTGAAGGGTACAAGAAAAAGGCCCCTGAGGAGCTCGGAATTCATGAGTAGAGCTATAACAACGGCTAACATTTCCACAGTGCCACATGTCTGTGCCAAGCGCTGGGCTGAGCCTTTTCCCATTATTCTCTCTTTAGTTCTCACAGCAATCCTGGCAGGGAGCTGCTATCATTATCATCCCCATTTTACAGATGAGGAAACTGAGGCAAAGAGGGGCTAAGGGCTTTTGCCCAGGGTCATACAGCGAGTCAATGTCCGAGGCTGAATTTAAATTTAAAGTTGGGTCTTCCTGACTCCTTGCTCTAAACTGCTCAGCTAGCCAATCGGAGCCAACTTAGGCCGGCTGGGGAAGACGGTGGACAGAGCAAGGCGAGTCCCTTTCCTCCCTCACTCTAAAGCGCTTTTCCCTGGCTGCTGTCCCCCAACTGTGCTGTCTGCCTACGGTAGAGCTTAAGCTCCGGGAGGGCAACGACCGATTCCTCTCATTTGGATCCCCAGAACTCCGAATGCGGCCGGCAGAGAGTACGCCTTTGAAGAGTCATCCGTAGGAAGAAGGGAGCCGAGAGAGGCCCAGAGACAGAGAAGGGGAGAGCGTCTGACTGCAGAGGGAGGGAGTGAACAACGAGAGCCACGACGGACTTGGGCCCCGACGAACCACTGCGGACCTTCTCGGAAAGGGCCTGGTTAGCCATCTTTGGGGCTACCTTGAGCACGAGCCATGTGTGAGCTTTGTTCAGAGATAACATCCAGGGCAGGGGCAGAGCCAGAGAGACATAAAAGCCTCGCCCCCCCCCTCCCGCTGGCCCCCAAGAGGAAGGGACACAGAACTCCTGTGGGGAGGGCCAGGCCACAAGTCTCAGCAGACATACTGTCTGCTTACTGTCAACAGCTCTACCCCGATAACTGGAGCAAAGAAAAGAAATCTGCATGTGCAGCTTCTCAGAGCCTACAGCACGGGGTGGGGGTGGGGGGGCTGCACGAGGCAGAGGGAAATGGTTCCCATCATCCATCGGCCCAAATGGAGAGTGAAGGGATGATGAAGTGCTTTACTTCCTCCATGTCACTGCTATGACCTTGCAAAAGAGACAACAAGGGTTTGACTAATGAGGATGACCAGCCCGTGGGCTGAACTTGGTTTCAGGGCTGGTGAGGGCCCTCCAGGGCCAGAACCCAAGAGAACTCTGATCTGGAACAAGCTGGCTTTTAAGCACCTCACCGGGCATCCCAAACCTTCCTCGCAGGACCCAAAGGAGAGCTAATGGATCATGGGGAACCCTAGCAAAGAAGGACAACTAGATGGCATCGGAGAGAACCTGGGGCCCATTTACCAAAGTTCCAGACAACCCAGGTGAGCATGGATTTGGCTACCGAGACCCACTGAGGTCCCAGGTGATGGTGGCAGGAGGCCTCAGTTTCTAATACCTGCTCTTCATCCAGCTGCCCTGCAGCCATTCAGCACAGCTTGGAAAGCCAATTGAGAGATCATTGCCTTTCCTTTTCCATCTTCCTCTGCTGGCAAGCTGCCAGCAGCTACATCTGCTCTCTCGGAGGTCACCAAAGCCGCAGCCAAAGGAGCGTCTGGCTTTTAGAAACCCGACTCCAAAGGCTCTTTCGGAACTCCTTGTCGATCTTCAAGAGGCTTCAAATAGCAAGCCATTCGCCAGAGAAGCGTGTCTTGCCTTCATCTCCAGCTCCTTCCTCCCTGCCGCTCTCTTGTTCTTCTCCTCCTGCTCCTGCAACCTTCTTCTCCACTCAAAGAAAGTGCTTCTCCGAGAGTCAGGGGTGCGAGAGGGGGCAGCGGAAGGGCTTCATCTTCAGTCCTCGCCCTCCCACTGTATGGCTCCTTGTCCTACCGTTGTCAGAAAGGCACTGAGAAATGCTTGGTGTTAACCAGCCTTTTGAAGGTGTTTTCACATTTCCGCTGGTCCTTCCCCCTTCAGAGATTCCAGGCATCCTGTCCATCTTTCAACAGAGAACTACTTCCACTCAGATCCAGGGGAGTCCACTGGATGGCCTGAGCAAAACAAGGCAAAGCCACCCGAAAGCCAGCGGTCTAAAGGGTTACGGCAGAAGGAAGATGAGAGAGAGAGAGAAGAGGAGAGGAGAGGGGAGGGGAGGGGAGAGAAGAGGAGGGGAGGGGGGAGAGAGAGAGAGAGAGAGAGAGAGAGAGAGAGAGAGAGAGAGAGAGAGCGCGAAAGAGAGA
>NC_058133.1:521619289-521633141 GCF_016433145.1 Gracilinanus agilis
CAGGGGGGGAGAGAGAGAGAGAGAGAGAGAGAGAGAGAGAGAGAGAGAGAGAGAGAATGAGCTCTACGAGAGCACTCTACCTGGAATATCCAGGGGAATGTGTGAGGACAAAACTCACTGTGGACTGGTCTTCTTACCTACTTGCCTTCTCTTCTCTAGTAGGGAGGTGAGGAATTCCATTAAGTTCCAGGTCACATGAGACACGTCAGAACTTTTGAAGACAGCGTTTCCATGCGTTGTCTCCATCTCCGCTTGTAAGGGGGAAATAAGGCCACTAGGCTTGAGACCCTGTTTAAGAGTTCCTCAGGGGTTAATCCAATCCAACAAGCATTTAAGTATCCTCAAGGTGGAGGCACTGTGCTCAGTGCTGTAGACAACAGAGACAAAGAAGCCCCTGGCCTTGGGAAGCTTGTCTTCTCCTGGGAGATAGAACATGTAGGTAAATCAATATGGCCATAAGGAGTTGGGAAGGAAGAGGAAACACCAACAACGCAAAGGAAAAAGCAAAGTTTCCTCTAGGAAGTGATATATGATCTGAGCCTTGAGGAAAGCTAAGATTTCTCCAAGGCTGAGATGAGGAGCAAAGCCAGCCCAGGCGTGTGGAATAGGTATGTGCAAAGCCACAGAATCAGAGAACGGAACACTGAGCTCAGCAAAGTAAAGAGGCCGCTTTGGTTGAGAGAGTGTACGAAGAAGAGAGACACGAAATAAGCTTGGAAAGGTAGGCTGGAGATTGACTAGCAGGGCTGCTGATTTTTTAAATCAAAACTCTTACCTTCTATCATTAGAACCAGTACTAAGTATCTGTTCCAAGGCAGAAGAATATTAAGTTAGGCAACTGGAGTTAAGTGACTTGCCCAGGGTCACACAGTGAGGAAGCATCTAAGGCCAGATTTGAACTCAGGATCTCCCGTCTCCAGGTCTGGCTCTTTATCCACTGGGCCACCTAGCTGCCCCTGGACTACCAGGTTTTAATTGACAGGTAAGAGAGTTTGATTTTAAGAGAATAGTTAGCCACAGAAGCTTTGTGAATAGGAAAGGAAATTTTTAAGGAGAAAAATGAAGTCAATCAACAATTATGTAGTTGGATTGCCACTTAAGAAAGCATGATCATTTTGACAATTGGATGGAGGATGAAAGGACGTGGGAAGATACTGGATTCTAGGAGTCTAATTAGGAGGCTGCTACAGTAGTCGAGGTAAGAAATGATAAGTAACAAAGGTGGAAATAGCCACAGGAATGGACATAAGGGAACTGACGTAAGAGATATTGCAGAGATGGAAAACTTGGCAACTCTGAGATGTGTCTGAGTCATGGTATTTGGAACTGAAAAAACTTTAGAGATTATCTTATCTGAGCCCCTTGCTGCATAATAGAGGAAAATGAGTCCTGGAGAGGGAACATATTTTGTCAAGGTCATCCAGGCAGGTAATGATTGGTGAGTGAGGTAAGAATTATTTAAGACTCAGTGATCTGCAGGTGATGAGAAAATTGATTAGTTAGATCCAAGGTAAAAATTGACAAGAAAAGAAGAGAAAAGAAGGGAAGGGAAAGGAAAGGAAAGGAAAGGAAAGGAAAGGAAAGGAAAGGAAAGGAAAGGAAAGGAAAGGAAAGGACCACATACCATTTCAATAGCTCCAATCCAACCTTTTAAAACTATGGATTCTGAAAAATGGGAAATGGATAAAAGTAAAGATATATTTAGGTGTTATGTGAGAGTATGGAAATGGTTTTCAAGAAAATAAAATTAGCAATTCATTTTAAAGACACAATAATTATAAAGATACTCAGATCAGTTTTCAACAAATCTATACTAGGGAAAGATCATAGAAGAATGGAAGAAATCACAAATGGTGATTTCTTCTTTCGGTATTATAATTTTGCCCTGACCCCAGCCAAGAAAAAATTAAGTCAATCAACAACTGTATTCCATATGCGTAATTCTTCATGGATCTTGATTCTTTATTAAGAATGGCCTGGGCATGCATTGAGGAAACAAGAGAAGTCATTGATGAAAATAAGAAGTGACTAGGTAATCTTTTGCAAACAGTCCTCTGCAAACCATATCTTCATAGCTAAATAACTATATGGCTGAGACATGTGACAACATCAAGAACTCACTGTGTACTAGATCTCTACTCCCAAAATAATCAAAGAAAGATGAGAGGACCCATATGTACAAACATGTCGTCCAAAAGTGCAATAGGCTGCCTTCAGAGGAGATGATATCTCCATCACTGAAGGTCTTACTTGGTATTTTTTGATGAGAAAGGGATGGGCCAGATGGATTCTGAGATCCCTTCCAGTCCTGGGATTCAGGGTATTTAAATTTCTTAAGGCTCTCACATCTGGGGAAATGATGTAGATTTGAGGACTGTCTTGTAAAAATGTAAATTCTTCCATATTTTCAGTTATGAAATGAAATTGTCTAATATGTACCAAATGACTCATATGATTTTGGAGAGGTCATTTCCCTCTTGGTGCCTCAGTTTATTGAGTCACTTGAACAAAGATAAAATCATCTCTTCACCTCCTTTCAGCTCTAAAATCTCATGCTTCCACAATCCTGAAACACTAGACTGACTTTTAATGATCTCCTTTGAGAAGATAAACCACCTTCCAACATGCCGAATAATGGTGAGAAGCACCACTCATCTATGCTTAACAGTTGGGGAAAAAAACAGTTGGGCACCAGCTAAGCTGATCTAAGAACAGGCTTCCAAGGGGCTGAGGCCCACAGGAGGTACGACCTGACGCATAGTTGGAAAAGATCACTGAGTCAGAGTTTTGGGAGGAACTTTATTTCCTGGAATTTCATTGGCTAACCTCCCTCCCCACATTCAATAAACCTTTTCCCATTTCTAATACTTTCATTCATGTTCTCCAAATCCAAACCTTTATATATATGTATGTAATATATATGTAATATACACACAAACACACATATATATGTATGTATATATACAAACTTCTAAAGCATGTACCGTTGTTCAGCTTCCATTGATGGACATCCAACATTTCCTGGGCGTTGGTAGAAGTTCTGGGAGTTGAGGACACAGCAAGGAAATACTGTTCTGTAACTAGGGATGTGAACCACTGAAGAGGCCACCAACTTGTGAATGAATAGCCAGCAAGACACTGAGGGAATAGAGCCTCACAAAGGTGACCAATCTCTTTCGAGGTACACTTAAAAGGGAACTATGATATGGAAACTGTCACATTAGGAATCCACATTGCTCCGTTTACAGTAAGTTCCAATCCCAGAGATAAATCTCCTCTGCCACTCTGTTCACACGATGATTCCCATCACAGGCCTTAGAATTAAGAAGCTAATCATCTTGACTCAGGGCTGACGCAAAATCTTCCCTTCTTAGCCTAATCTCTCATATTCTCTCCCATCTCAAAGCTTCCATCAGGCTCAGGATGTCAGGTGCTAAAGAGCTTTCCTGATTCAAGATGTAAATCCCACTTACTGGGAGCCCTTGGCTTGTCGAACTTAGCCGTTCCCCAGTCCCACCCCCTTTCCGGTGCACCTGAGCCTGCCAAAGAGGACTTTGTGTCCCTGAAACACAGGTAGACTAACTGCAAACTTCAACATCGTGTGCATGTTGCCAGGCAGAATCGTTAGGCTCTTTGGTTTCCTCACCTGTGAAGTGGGGACAACGACGCCCGCACTCTCTGCTCTCGGCAGCTGTTGTGAACCTCTTAATGTACATAAACCCATCCAGCAACCTCAGGATCCCACACAGATACTAGTTTCCTTGAGGGAAAAGGTGATGGGGATGACGATGACCTCGATTCTGATGAGAGGAGAATGATCCCAGGGAGCAGAACTAGCATGATGATGTCGACAATGAATCCCCAAGTTAGGCTCTATTCAGAATGGACAGAAAATGCAGGTTCTGGTTCGTATTGAGGTATTTGAAATAGGGCAGATGCTAACGTGAATCTTGGATGGCGCACAATGCATCACCCATCAGTATGACCTGGCCAAAGCCTAGTGATTGTCTAGCACGTGGGACAAATAGCCACTTGGTAGGTGATTTGTTCCTATCCTTTGGTTCACAAGCTTCTGCTTTACTTTGATCTTTCCTGTCTCTTGTTTTGAAGCTATTACATACAATCCTTAGTATACAAGTTTCTCTCCCTCCTGGAATATAAGCCTCTGGAAGGCAAGGAGCAATTCTGTGATTAGGAATAGAACAGAAATAAAATGTAATGATATAGAATAACTTCATAGAAATAAAAATGTTTCTAAGTAAACACAGATCAAAATCGGTGGCCGTACCACTGCGTAGAGGTGCTCGGCACATAGGAAATGGCCAGTGTGTTCTGGATGGATTCATTAAATCACTTGGCAAGGACTTACTATTAGAAAATTCAAGATAAACCTCTTGACTGCCAGTTGAGAGCTTTTTTGACTACACTCTAATGTATGGATTTCCTGACTGATGAGAGGAATTAACAGACATAAATAGAGACTCTGTATTGCTCTGACCCTCTCACAATGTCTACGTGGTTGGCACTTCGTTTATGTTTATTGTCTAATTAAAAATTTAAAGAAATGATAGTCATGAAGACATGGATGGATGGGGGCAGCTGGGTGGCTCAGTGGATTGAGAGCCAGGCCTAGAAACGGGAGGTCCTAGATTCAAATCTAACCTCAAACACTTCCCAGCTGTGTGACCCTGGGCAAGTCACTTCACCCCCATTGCCTAGCCCTTACCAAGCTTCTGCCTTGGAGCCAACACACAGCATTGACTCAAAGACAGAATGTGAGAGGTTAAAAAAAAAGTCATGGATGGGCAAAGGAAGATGGATGCACGATGCTGCCAAAAAATGAAAACATGGCAATAGAGTATCAAATAATCCTAATGAGGAAGAAGATGAGCCAGCTAAAAAGAACGCTGAAGCATCACAAGGAACCCCAGCTTAAACTGGATGGATTTTTTTAAAGGAAGGTGGGGACTAATATTGAAAATGCAGTAAAGATGGCCTCTGGCAACAGGATGAGGAAGACTAAAGACCTGAATGAACAGGGGTTTTCAGAAATTCTAATAGCAAGACATGTTCTTCTGCCCCCTGCTGTCCTTCCTCCCACTAGTAAGTTCCTCTTAGGATCCACCATTTTAAGGAAGTGTTCGAGGCCCCCACAGTCATTCCTTCACTCCTCTCTCGACTCTGCTTCTGACTTTCTACACTTCTGCCCCACCCCTCCATGGGCTTCTCACCCTGGAAGATGGCTCCACCCAATGAGGAGCTCCTCTCACGATATCCATTCGGAGCAAGTGTCCGACACGGAAATGCTCTTTCACTGCTCTTCTGGCTCCAGTCCCGACTTCCGGAGCTTCTCCCCTCTGCAGCCTCTTTGTAGGCATTACTTCCCTGTTCTAAAATGAGCTCCATCGGAGCAAGGGCTGTCTTTCGCTGGGCCTGGATTTCTGTTCCCAGCCTTAAGCCTGGTGCCTGGCGTATACTAAGCACTTGCTAACTTGCCTAGAAAAAGGGTGAGGAATGCTAATAAAGGGACAAGATGTGGACGTAGAATCGACCCTGAGCTCGGTGAGCTCGGTGACCCGGGAAAGCCAACAGCGTCTTGGGATTGAGCTTCTCCATCTGGAGGGAGAAAGCAGAGGAGCAAACGATCTCGAAGTTTCCTTCGAGCCGAGGCTTCTCTAGCAAGCCTGGGCAGTTGATGTCATTTTAACAGACAACAGGAAGAAAGGGCAATGACTCAGCTGCCATTTTGATTCTATCTTCTTCACCATGAGAAATTGTTTTCTCCTCTTCTCAATTGGAACAAACATTATAAATCCAATTCCATTCTAAAAATATGCGTCTATGTGCAAGACCAGTGCCAGGCAGAGCCTGCAAAGGAGGAACACAACAAACAACATGAACCAGCATTTCTGGGGCCCTTTTGAGTTTGCGAAGCACTTCATAAATATTACAGCTCATTCGATCCTCACACAATCCTTCGGGGCTGATGACATCATTCGCCTCATTCGATTGAGGAGGAGGCTGAGGCAGAAGAGTAAAGTCCCAGGCCTGGGGTTATCCATCCAGGAAGCATCTGGAGCCAGCCGGCCCGATGCTACGCCCAACGTTCCGCCCTAGCTTTTCTAAGCAGGACCAAAGCAGCCGGCCATCGGCCTCCAAGGGCTTACGGCTTATTAGAATAATATCACATGGAGACAGATCCCCAAAGCACACAATGCCAGAGCTGGGAAGGACTTCGGTGGCCGCCCAACCCAACCCGTACCCAGAACACATTCCCTCCGAGAACAAACGAGGCAGGCCTTCAGCAAGCCTGTATTTGGCGCTCTCCCCAAAGTGAAGAAGAGCCCCCTTGCTCCATGAGGCAGCCCGATCCCCTTCGGGATAGATCTAAAAACAGAAATAAATACAAGATCGTTTATAAGAAGGGGGGACGTACTTATGCCAAGCGAGTAAAAGGATACAAACAAGCTACAGGTACAGGAAGTAATGAAAAGAGGAAGCATGAGAAGAAGAGGAGTTGGGAAAGGCTTCCTGGAGAAAAGGAGGAGGAGGAGGAGGAATGGCTTTACAGCCATGAGAGACGGCCCGGGACTGGCATGTCCCAGGAACAGTGAGGAGGGCAGAGTCTTTGGATTGGAGAGTTCAAAGACAGGGATTCCAAGAGGTGTGGATGAAGAGAGAGTGACTCCTGTGCATTGGGAGGGGGGCACTCAGGTCAAAGGCATGGAGGTGGGAGATAGGCTGTCAAGATCAAGAACTAGCAAGTAGGACAGTTCTGATGGGAGTGACATGAAGCGGGAAAACCGAAGCCCATGAGAAGCAGATGGGAAGGTAGCACCTGGCCGCTCTCATTGAGTCCGAGGCTCCTGATGCTGAAGGCTCCCTTCCCAGGAGGTGCGCGATTGCTCGCCTGTACTCTGTGGTCATCGAGGAATCAGAACGATGGTGAGAGGAGCCACACGCCTGCAGGAGGGAAGAGAAATTGGAGCCCCCCCTTCAACAGATTGAAAAGCTACACCGCAGAAACGAGAGCGTGGCGAGCCCCCTCTCAGCCCCACCGAAATCTGGAAGGGACGACTGCATGGGTGGCTCATTTCTTGGCTGATGGATGAACATTTAAAAATAGAGACGGCGATCTCGAGGACTACTGGGGGCTGCTTAATAGGAACTCCTGCTAAAGGAAATGAATGCTTAGTTGAGTGAGCACCGCCTATGCTATATCGCCAGACACTGGGCTATGTCCTGGGAATACAGGGGCAGAAGCAGAATTGCCCCTGCTCTCAGGAAGCTCACATTCTCTGATTCCTTTTACAAAGGAGAAACTGCAGTGTCGGGTCAGGGGATTCCTCTTGATAGATCTGGATTCTAGCCACGCGTTTGACAAACAATCTTGTGGGAAAGGGCAGAAAAGGGGAGGAGAAGAGAAGAGAAGAGAAGAGAAGAGAAGAGAAGAGAAGAGAAGAGAAGAGAAGAGAAGAGAAGAGAAGAGAAGAGAAGAGAAGAGAGGAGGGAAGAAGGAAGGAAGAAGGAAGAGAAGGGCAGGTGGGCTCCCAGACTACAAAATGATCGAAATGCCCAAAGAACAACATCCCTCTGGAGGCCATCTCTGATCTGTCCTTGGTGCTGGCTGCTTCACCGTTTTTATCAATGACTTTTCCTCCTTCTCAAATTGCAGGGGGAGGGGTTGGCCCGCAAAGCCAGCTGGGATAACTCCTTCCCAGGGTGACATAAGCATCTTCCAAGTGATCTCCACAGCCTGGAGATGAGGTTGAACAAGTGGAAGTTTGACAGCAATGAATGCAGATCTAGCATTGAGGTGAAAAAAGAAATCAAAGTGGCCAGTAACGTGTTTGGACAATGGCTGAATCTTGGGTGAGCGTCAGCTCGGTGTGAGTCAACACTGAGCCGAGTGTGGCTGCCAACAAAAGCCAGTGCAGGCTGGGGCTGCACTAATAAGGACGCGGAGCCTCGAGCACGGGCAGTCCGAGTCCCCGCTGTACTCTCTAGCCAGCGGCCGGCTGGCCTTTCCTTCCGGGCACCATTCCTTACGGATGACATTGACAAACAAACTCGTCTAGGTAAAGGTTAAAGAAGCCGCTTGTGGAGAAGAGAAAAGCTGGCGTGGGGGATCACAGGGGCGATCTCCAGCTGCGTGGGGGCCTGCTGTGGAGAAGAAGGCTGCCATTTCTTCTGCCTGGCCTCCAAAGGGGGGAACGAGGAGCTCTGGGTCCAAGTTAGAGGGAGATCCATTGGGATTTGATAGGAAAGAAAATATCTTTGAAGAATTCGGCCTCTCCGAAAATGGAGTGGTCTGTTTGGCGAATGCAGGGTGCTCTCAGCCTGATGCCCACCTGCCAGGGATGCCCCAGGGCACAGCCTACTGCTTGGGTGAAACGCGGCCTAATCTTCTGGTCTAGGAATCGGTACTGACGATAATGACCACCTCGGTTAAGCCCGACTGAGTGGGGGAGGCACTAAGAACAAAGGGGTTACCGCCGTGGTCGTGTTTTATGAGGTTGCCACAGTAGGTAGAAACCGGGGAATCCCGGCGAATCGAGCACTAGCAATTCCATTGGCACGTTGGCGGCTTGATCAGTGGCTTGAGACGTCTCTTAACTGCCCCAAGATGGAGGACCCAAAAGCAAGTGGCCCTCCTTCAAGGCGGGCTGCTGCAAGAAGGTGATGCCCAGCCCCCCTGACCTCCTGGAAAGGCTTCTACGCAGCAGGCAGTGCTGACCGTCCCGTGGGCAAAGCCGTGGGCGCCAAGTGGAGAAGCTTGAAGCCCCTCGTGGTCCTGCCTCCGTTCCCCATAAGTCGGGCTCCGAAGTAGAGCTAAGCGCATTCGGCTGCTTCTAAGTCAGAGGAATTGGAGCAGCGAACAAGCTGGGAACTGCGTGGGGTGCACAGAGGCGCGAGCTTTACGGTCCCACCAAAGAACTAGGCTGCTCCCTCGTGCTAGAGGCTCTCTCCAGTGCTAGCGAGATGCCATTTGAACTCGACAAGCACAGAATGGAAGCGGGCAGCGGGTGAAGGCGGGTCAAGATGTATCAGCATCCCGAAATCCAAGATGACTAGGAAGACGTTCAAGGCAGTAAACGGCGGAATCACCTTCCAAATGGCCTCCACGCCCTGGAGATGAGCTGGAGCAAGCGGGAGTCAGATGGCATGGAATACCACCCAATGCGGCCTTTCTGAGCTGGAAAACAGCTCATGCCAAGCTCAGGAAGTCTAGTCACAAAGTCCCACAAGGGGCCACCGACGAATCATTATCGCTGCCCCTCCGAAAAGGGACGAAAGAGAGAGTTCTCGGAGCTCGTGGGAAACTAGTCCCGAAGCTCCTCCAGCCCCAGCCCGTAGCTCAGCGTCATCCCCCATCCGTCGCCCTGGCTCTGCTTCCCTGGGCCAAGTAGAGCACTGCCAGTTCTTACAAACGCTTGACGACAGCCTTGTTCCTTCAACCAGCCTCATCTGTCTCGAACTCAAGGCCCTTCGTGCACCCTGGACGCCCTTCTCGGCAGCTCCTCAGTGGGCTCCCTAAACTGTCTGCCACGCAGTTTGCTCTCTCATCACCTGCAAAGCAGCGAGCTGTAAGAACAGGCCCTACTTCAGAACACTCTGTTTGGGCGTGACCAAGAGGGGGAACAAATCTAGAAAGCACTTGGAGAGCCCTCGGAGCACTCTCTTATTACAAACGCAGGGAACGGTGGGGCCACAGCTGGGACATCTGGTCTGCAATATGGCAAAACCAGTGAATTCAGCTGGCCTCAGACATTTGCTAGCTGGGTGACCCTGGGCAAGCCACTTAACCTCTGTTTGCCTCAGTTTCCTCATCCAGAAAACGAACTGGAAACAGAAATGGCCAAGCACACCTCACATGGTGTCAGGAAGACTCAACAACAACAGCACGCCTTCTCTCACACATCCACTCTCCACTTTAGTATTGGCCAGTGTATATACTAGTATAAACATTCATCAAAGCCCTTGGACAAGTTGAATTAAGACGCAGCTTGTAGTTCTGCTGGTCTAGTACCTAGACCACCTCGAGAGCCCTGCCCTCAGCCTGCGACGCAGGGAATCGTCTCAAGGGTTTCATTCTGTGAAGATGGGGTTAATTCTCCCCTCGCCCACTTTTAGACTGAATCACCAGAAGCGTATACGCCCCTTATCCATAAGTATGGGGAGGTCTGTAACCCACGGGTGCTATATTGGGTGACGAATCACAAATAACTGACTGCCCCCTGGGCAGTCCTAAGCAAAGCTAAAGCTACAATTGGTCCACATAAAGTGGAAGGAAGGCACAGGAAGTGATGCAAAGAAGTGTCTTTAAAAGCAGTGGCAACTTCCTGTGAAGTGAGTTCTTCTGAATTCAGAGTTTGAGGTGGAGGCTAGTGAAGGATCTTCTTTGTGGACCTGAGACTGAAATTTGGTGAGACTGTTCTTGAATCTCTCCCTTTGAACTACCACGTGGGTGAGTGAAAAGGCTGGCACTTTTCCCTGGCTTTTCTGGAGGTGCTGGCCTCTGGAGAGACCCCTCATCTTGGAGGAGGCCTTGTGGCTAGAACCCTTGTTTAATTTACCTCTGGGCCCCTCTTTGTTGGGTCCTCTGAAGCCCTGCCTGGTTTGGACCAGGCCAGAGTAATTATCTACTCTCTCTCTCTCTCTCATTTCCTTACTTTTACTCTTTCTCCTTTTTGTAAGTCATCCTAACTTGAGTAATATATTTTGGGTGACTATGGAGAGCCATTGGATGTAGAAATGCCATTGGAGAAATAGGATCAACTTTAGGGCCTGTTATCTGGATTCCCTACGTGACCAATCCAGACTGAGGCAGTCTTTGTGTTTGGTCCTGGTCACCTGAGCCCCAAAAGGCTCTGGTACCAGCAGGTAGGTTAATCCAAAATCAACTTGATCCCTCCAAGAAGGCTATTAGGAGTCATTTAGAGAAACAGAGTCTGTAACAGATATTTTATCTGGATCCCATTACAAAATCATCGGCAAGTAAAACTGTGTGTATGATTTTTCTGCACTGCATGTCAGGACAGACAGAACGAGCCATCTAAGATAAAAATCTGAGGCTCCTCTTTTGACTCAGTCTTTGATCCCCACCTTTCTTAGAATTCTTATTGGAGAGCTTTGAAGTGGCAGACCAGCATCTACTGAGTTAATGACTCCTTTCCTTGATAACTGAGAAGCCTGAATCCTAACAAATGTTACTTAGATAAGATTGCTTATTCAGATTAGAACTGGCTCCTTTAGTCTGGACTTCATTTGGCCAAATGCAGGATTCGACTGGTGAGCATCTCCATGGGGTATTTCCTCTCCCAGAATTATCCCCTACTAAGTTGGTGGTTGGAATTTGACCATTTGTCTTTGCACCTTTACTCTTTAGACTTCAATGGGTTATGTGTGATTTGTTACCCCTTCACAGCTGTGACTCTTTGTGTTCTTTGCTTGAAATCAGTATATAATAAACTCCCAAGCCCACAGAATTCGGAACAGCATGGGCTAACCACTAGTCTAGTTGTTCTCATTTTCTTTCTCCTGCCTTAACCATCCTATGCCACCAACGTGGACCCCAAAAACATATAGAGGCTGGCTCCCTATAGGCGACCACATTTTTATACATTTAGTCCAACCTTTCATTTTTAACCCTTACAATTCTTAGAGGAGATGGTGAACGATTTGGTTCAGTGTTGCTACTAAGGGGACTCTCCTGAGCAGAAAGCAAGCCAGGAAGAGAGAGTGCTCTACTGGGAGTTTTCATTCTTGCTGCTTGGTGGGCATGAAGAGTAGAGCTAGAATAGGATTGTTAAGGCATAGTATTATAAGTCTGGGGCTGAATAGGACTTCAGAAACCATCTAGGACTTCTCCCTCATTTTACATATGAGGAAACTGAGGTCCAAAGAGGTCACTGCCACTTACTACCTGGATAACCTTGGGAGAATCACTGAAGCTCTCTGGACCTCCATTATTTCCCTTAGAAAATGCCTAATTGTCCTTTAAGTTCCCTTCCAGCTCTGACCTAAGCTCCCACAGCTGCTTTGGGATGAATAAATACAACAGGAAAAAACAACACACATTTGGCTCCAAAATGCCAGCTGATTAGCTTCAATGTCCCCCAGTTGAATTCTACCCTTCCCTCGAGGCACCTCCTTAAAAGGGCTGAGGCCAAGTCTTAGTCATCTCCATATCCCTCTTATCAGCCAGCACCCAGATTAAGTGCTTAATGGCCATGGACAGAATCAAAATGGATGAGATTTTGTGAAATAGTCATCAGAGCTTACAGCCTGTGAGTCATTATGGAAAGACAACTGACTCAGTCTAGAATTAGGAAAACCTAAAGTGATGCTGTGACACTTACTAGCTGTGTTACAATTCTCAAGTCTTCCCATCTCTCTGTGCCTCTGTTTCTTTGTCTGCATAACGGGGCTAACCACACCTGCAATACTTATTTCTCTGGACTTTTGTGAGGATGAGACTGTATACAGTGGTGATGGCAAACCTATTAGAGACTGAGTGCCCGAACTGCAACCCTCACACCCCGCATGTAAGCACCCCATCTTACCCTAGACAGGGGAGGGAGGAAGGGCTCCCATTGGGCTGCTGGGCAGAGGGGTGGGTCATGTGAGAAATGTCCTCGGGCACAGTGGAGAGGGGGGAGAGAGCAGCCCCCGGCACATGCATCATAGGTTCACCAACACGGGCCTACAGTCTATGGAGCCAGAGTCATAGCTTGGGGATGTCAGGCCAGCACCACAGTTGGTATCATCATTCACCTTAAGCTCTAAGTCCCCAAAGAAAGCACCCCGAAGGCCTGAAGGCTAGTGGTCTGGCATGGCTGAGAGCAGCAGGAAACCAAAATGGAACAGAGGGATCCGCTACAATGGTGACTCAGTGCTTCCAAGGCCCATTTGATCATCTTAAGCACCCTCAACAGTGCCAAGTCCTGGCATGGGCAGCCACTCAAAAATAAGTCAAAGGGCCTGGACAGCAGGACAGTGAGTCTACTCCCTGCCCCGTCCTGCCATGTGCGAAATGCCAAAAGAGCCCAGTGTTGGGCCTTAATGGAAGACGGAGGCAAATCGTGGGCAGAACGAGATGGCCAAGCAAGGCGTGCAGCAGTAAGTGCGCACGGAGGAGGGAGGCGCCGCCCTGGCAGGAGTCACGCCAAACAAAGGAGCAGATGGCCACTTGATCTGTTACTGGGTCTGCTTTGACTGGTCCGACGTGCACAGGAACGAGTCCTACTGAACAGAGAAGGCCGCTGCTCCATAAGCGGCCGTCAGCCCAAAGGGATCGAGAACCTGCCCGTCCCCAGGGGCTGTTAGAAAGGCAGCCGCGTGGCTGACACTGTGGATGTCAAACGAAGGGACGGGCAGAGCCTTCGGTGTGAGGAAAGGCAGTGAGCTAGAAAAGGCAGGCAAGGGCAGCAAGTAGCGCATCACCACCCTCACTGCTGCGAAGGGAAGCTCTTGGGTGTCTGCAAGGTGTTCTGTAGCCATCAGCCTCTGTGCAAGAACCACTCAGGAGCCAGGGACCCCGGAGGGGCGATCCCCTCTCCCCCTGATGTCCCCCCAAGGCACTAGAGGCAAGAGCGAGCTCTCAGACCGAGCGGCAGCCTCGCCAGCTGTGATGGCCCATCCCTTACGAGGCCATGCACGGACCATTTCCAGGTCCCTCTGAACCACCCCTGCGACACGGAGGCAAGCAGGATCCCAATCCAAGAGCCCCAGATTCAAGGGGAATAAAGAAACAGAGAAGCTAGGGGGCAGCTGGGTAGCTCAGTGGATGGAGAGCCAGACCTAGAGATGAAAGGAAGGAAGGAAGGAAGGAAGGAAGGAAGGAAGGAAG
>NC_058133.1:521636599-521689609 GCF_016433145.1 Gracilinanus agilis
TCGCTGGCTGCCTCCGCCAGGCGGACGAGTGAGGGGGGAGGAGGGGAGGAAGCTGGAGCCCGGAACGCGGAAGAAACGAAGGTTTTCAATTGTTCTCGCTCGTCATCGGGGAAAACAAAATGGCGTCATTCGTCCTTAAGCCCAACTCACAGGCAGCCAGATGGCACCGGGGAGAGCGCCGGGCCCGGGTTCAAGAAGAGGCTCCTCCGGAGCTCAAACTCAGCCTCGAACGCTAACTGTAGCTTCCTGGGCGAGTCACTCCAGCAGGCTTCCCTCCGTTTCCTCATCTGTAAAATGATCCGGAGGAGGCAAAGGCAAAGCGCTCCGCTCTCTTTGCCAGCAAACTCAAAGGGCTTACGAAGAATCAGGCTTCATTTTCTCATCTGAGAAATGGGCACAAAAGTCTCCGCATTCCCCCACCCGCAGGGGCGTCACGGAAGAGGAGAGGAAGCAGCGTGACCTCGGGCCGACGGCCCTCGTGACACCGTCGCCTCCCCCGGGATGGCCCCAAGGAAGGACCTTTGCAAGCCTGAGAAGCGCCGCAGCATCCGGAGCGCCTAGAAGAGCCCTCGGCAAGCCGCAAGCCCGGAGTCAACGCCATCACGATGGGCAGCCAGTGACGCGGGTCTGGCCAAGTCACTGTCGCTGCAGCCTCCCAGAACCCACTTCCCGGCCTCCCGGCTTTGACATCGCCTCCACCCTCCGCCTCCGGGCACCCCCTTTAGCCAGGGACCACCGCGGCACGAAGGCTTCCTGGGCTCCCTGGACAAACCCAGCACCCCGAGCTGGCGGGGCCCACAGAAACGTGGCGCCCCATCCGGCCCCTCGAAGTCACCCCCAACGAGCTCTCGGGGTGTCCTGTCGTCACGGTGTGCCCAGGCAGCTCTCCTTGGGGGCAGCTTCGCCTCCAGGAAGGCCGCCCCACAGCAGGCCTAACCCGGCTCTGTTTCAGCTTCTCTCCGTGGCTGGTCCTCTGGGGCCAACAGGAACAGCTCTAGGCCCTCCTTCACAAAGCAGGTGCCCACATGCTTAAAAGGACTCCACACGGGTCACACACGCACACGTACAACTCTCCAGAACTTGGATTTCTTGAGAAAAAACGGCTTCCGGTACCCCAGGATCCTCCTCGTGCCTCGGTCCTCCGGCCACCTCCCCTGGGAGGGGCCACGTCCCTGCTCCCCCCTGGGGTCCTGCACCCATCCCAAAGCTCTCTCTCTTGCACCCAGGCCCCTCTCGCAGGCTTACCCCCAGCTGGGGCTGGGGCTTAGAGCATGGCTGGAGATTCTGCACAATCGGGGCCTGGGGGGGGGCACAATTTCTCATGGGGGGCGGCGGGGAGGGAAGGAAGGAGCAAACGTTCAAAAGCAGACCTGTATGAATCAGGGAACCAGAATGAAAACTAAATGCTGACCAACTTCACTTGCGAATTAAGAAGAGCAGGTTTGGGTTCGAGAGACAAGATGGTGGAGGCAAGCACCCAGCTGAGCTCTCTCGAGATTCCTGCAAACAACTTTAAAGTGTCCCCTCCAATCAGACTTGCTGTGGCCGAGTCACCAAAAGGTCAAGGGGAGACCATCTCCCTGCCTAAGAAAACTTGGGAGGTCCCCAGGGAAGGCTGGGACACGAGGGTGGAAGCAGGTCCAGAGGGGGCACATGTAGTGGCAGCAACAGCAGCTGCTATAGCAGTAACTTCAGGAGCTCGGCTTAAAGATGGTAAGGGGCTTGGACAAGAGAAAAGGAGGTCCTGAGTTCACATATGGCCTCAAACACTTCCTAGTTGTGTGACCCTGGGCAAGTCACTTAACCCTGCTTTCCTAGCCCTCATCATTCTTCTGTCTTAGAACAGATACTGATGAAGGAAGGAAGGAAGGAAGGAAGGAAGGAAGGAAGGAAGGAAGGAAGGAAGGAAGGAAGGAAGGAAGACAGATTACAGCAGACATTGCTGGCCCTGAGGACAACTAGCACTGACTGGCAATTCTACTGCCCACATGCGCTTCTGGGTCACAGTTCCAGGGCAGAGAGGTGCACCCATCATTGGACACGAGGGAACAGGTCATTGCAAGGCAGAGAAGCGCCCTAACAAAGAAGCTGTAGGAGAGCAGGAGACTTGCTCACAGCTCCAGGGTCAGTAAGAGCGCGAGTACTTGTAGCCACAGGGAAACAGGCTCTTCCTCAGGAAAGCCCAGAGCACAGACCCGGAGAGCAGTGACCACACCTCTTCCTCATATCACACCACCTCGGAAGCGCTGAAAACTTCCAGACCCCAGAACTAGCTCCGAAAACAGAAGCAGGAAACCGTGTAAAGCTTAGGCCGGCACCTCCTCATTCCCAGGTGAGCAGACTCTAACTTAACATGAAGTTCAAAGTCAAGAAATAGGTTAGAACAGTGCTGGGCAAACTTTTTAAAGAGGGGCCAAAGGAAAGGAAATGTTCATCTGTCATTCTGTTTCTAAGGCAACTCTTTCAAAGTTTCATTGTATTGTATCCTACTCATTGTATTTGTTGGATTAGGAATAATGTCACCCGGCTGGATAGAACATTTCAGGGGTCTGCATCTGGCCTGCGGGCCATAGTTTGCCCATCACTGGGCTAGAAAATAAGCCAACTAAAAAATTTAGAACTTGGCCATAGAAATCTACTGCAGTGGCAGAGAAGACCAAGACGTAAATTTAGAAGACAATAATGCAGAAAACAGCTATAAGCTAAGCATCAAAGAAAATTTCTAATTGGACACCAGTCAAACAAGAATGTCTAGGGAAAAAAAGAAAGGGATAAAAGTGTTAGAGGAAAAATTGGGAAAACAAATGAAAGTAATACAAGAAAATTATGATAACAGAATTTATTATGAAAGGGGAAAAGCTTGGTAAAAGAGGTACAAAAATACTGAAGAAATAACAACTTAAATGCAAAATTGGCCAAATGAAAAAAGAGGCACAAAAATTCACAGAAAAAAAGAATTTCTTTAAAATACAGAATCAAGCAAATCGAAAAAGTGGTACAAAAAGCCCAATAAAGAAAATAATTTCTTAAAAATTACAATTAAGTATGTCAAACCTAAATACTCTGATTAAATCAAGAAACAATAAAACAAGGTCAAAAGGATGAAAAAAATTTAATGGAAAATATCTCATCAGAAAAATAATTGATCTGAAAAATAAATAGGGGTGATTGAAAAATTACTCAACTACCAAAAAGCCAGGATCAAAAAAGAACCTAGACATCATATTTCAAGAAATTGTCAAGAAAAACTACCATTTTATCCTAGAACCACAGTTTCACAGAAATTGAAAGAATTCATAGATCACCTCCTGAAAGAAATCCCAAAATGAAAACTCCGAGAAATATAACAGCCAAATTCTAGCATGTCTGGGTCAAGGAGAAAATATTGTAAGCAAACAATGTAAATATCATAGAGCCATAGGCATGATCACACAAGAATTTGCATCTAACTCTAACCCTAAATTCCAGAAAGCAAGGGATTTAGGATTACAACCAAGAATAATCTACCCAACAAAACAATATAATACATCGGGAAGGGGGAAAAAGATGTAATGAAATAGAGGACTTTCAAACATTCCTAATGAAAAGGCTAGAACTGAAAAAAATCTTACATCCAAATACAAGACTCAAGAGAAGCATAAACAGGTAAACATGAAAGAGAAATAAATCATAGGCTTATAATAATCACATGGTTAACCCTATATGGAAAGAAGATCCATATAACTCCCAAAGACTTTATAATTATTAGGGCAGTTAAAAGGAGTTTCCATTGATAGGGGAAATGGCTGTGAATCAATTATGTTGGAATCACCTCCAAAAAAGAAAGGGTGTGAGAAAGAGGAAGGAAGAGGAAAAATTGGAAAAGACATGAAAGTGAAAGTGATACCAGAAAATTATGAAAAGAGAATTAATAGCTTGGTAAATGGCACAAAAATATTGAAGAAAATTAAAAGCAGACTTAAAATTTTTAAAGAATGTAGAAATTTTTCTCACATGAAGTGCACAAGGAAAAGCTTCTATAGAGGAGAGAAAATGTAAGGGGTGGCAGGCAGTGCTTGAATCTCACTCATTGGAATTAGGCCAAAGAGAGGAAAAATATATATGTGTATGTATGTATAGATATAGAGTTGTATGTAGACATCTATTTTACTCGATAGGAAAATATGAGGAAAAGGGGGATAACAGAAAGAGGGGATGATAAAAGGGAGGGTGAATTAAAGGAAGCCGTGGTTAGAGCAAAATAGACTTTTGAGGAGGGGCAAGATAAAAAAAGAGAATAAATGGAAGAAAATACACAGTTAGTAAACATGAATGTGCATGTGAATGGGAGGTGCTCACCCATAAAACGAAAGCAGATTGCAGACAACAGGATGGAATAGAAACCAGAATCCAACAATACATTGTTTACAAGAAGCATATTCGAAACAGAAAGACACACACAGAATTAAAATCAAGGTCTATAGCAGAATCTAATATGCTTCAGCCGAAGTAAAAAAGACAGGGGTAGCCATCATGAGCTCAGACAAAGCAAAAGCAAAATTAAAAATTAAAAAGAAATCATAACAGAAACTACATTTTGCCAAAAAAAAATTATAGCAAGTTTCTCTGACAAAGTTCTCGTTTCTCAAATATATAGAGAATGGAGTCAAATTTATAAGATATGAGAGCCAATGGATAAATGATCAAAGAACATGAACAGGCAGTCTTCAGAGGAAGAAGTGAAAAGCATCTATAGCAATATGAAAAAGTGTTTTACGTAACTACTGATTACATAAATGCCAATTAAAATAATTCTGAGGTACCACCTCACAGCTTTCATAAATCACAAGTGCTGGAGGGGATGAGGAAAAAGAGATATACTGATGAATTGTTATAGAAGAGTGAACTGGTCCAATCATTCTGGAGAACAATTTCAACTGTGCCCAAAGGACTATAAAACTACGCATATCCTGTGACCCAGAAAATACCACTACTAGGTCTACATCCCAAAGAGTTCAAAGAAAAACGAAAAGGATGTATGTGTACAAAAATATTTATAGCTGCTCTCCTTGTGCTGGTGAATGGGCAATTGAGGGGCTGCTCAGCAATTAGGGAATAATTGGACAAGTTGTGGCATATGAATGTGATGGAGTCCTATTGGGTTATAAGAAATGATGAGGGGAATGGTCTCAGGAAAAAAATCATGGCAAGATCTATATGAACAAATGCAAAGTTATGCAGTCATAGCAATGTTGTGATCACAATCAGCTACTCTGCTCATGCCAGAGATCCACGACAATTCCAAAGGGCCCAAAATGAAAAATGCTCTCCACATGCAGAGAGAAAACTGAGGAATTCTGAGAGCAAATTGAAGCAGAATTCTTCTCACTTTCTATTTCTTGCTTTTTTGCAATAAGGTTAATATGGAAAGAGGTTTTGCACGATTTCTCAGATAGAACTGATATCACATTGCTCGTCTCCTCAGAAGGTGGGGAAAGGATGGGAGAGAATTTGGAACTCAAAATTTAAAAGGGAAAATTGTTTAGCATAAAGAACTATACAAAATAAAGAAACCTGTGTTTGATGACATAGAGAAACCCACCACCTTCAAGCCTCTCCTATAACAAACAGTCTTCCTGCCCTCCATTTAGCCTTGTTGGCGTGTCTGGATCTCGTGATCAAGGAAGACGGCAAACCACAAGCTATGTGCTAACCAAAGATGCTAGCCACCATCATAAAGAACGTCCACAGATGCGCAGGTGGAAGGAGGGCTCCTGAAGTTCCCCCACCCGTGTGCTCCTGTTTGTGGATGATCTTTTGCTGGCAGCCACAAGTCATAAAGCATCAATATGGCAGACCCACCTTAATGAGGTCCACATGCCCTTCAGAGGATACAGTCTAGCTCCCCAACCAAGTGGACAAAGAATAAATGTTGGGGGCAGCTGGGTGGCTCAGTGGATGGAGAGCCAAGCCTAGAAATGGGAGGTCCTCAGACACTTCCTCACTGTGTGACCCTGGACGAGTCACTTAATACCCATCGCCTAGCCTTCACCACTCTTCTGCCCTGGCACCAATGCACAGCATTCATCCTGAAGGGGAAGGCAAGGGTCTAACAAAACAACAGGACGTTGTGTGGACTTGGTTAAGAGTCAATCCAACATCAGGACACATCTTGGAAAGTGCCAGAGGTCAGTGATCCAGGCTCAGAGGTAGGTAGGAGGGGGCTGTGGCATTAGACCAATGGATAACTCATAGGGAAAATGCTGGGCGTCATTTATTGAAACTGGAGAATGAGGAACATCCGGGTTAAGATGGCTGCAGAGTAGAAGCAGGGAACTTTACTCTCCTCACTGAACCCATACAGCAGGGGTCGGCAACCTTTTTGGCCGTGAGAGCCATAAACGCCACATTTTTTAAAATGTAATTTCGTGAGAGCCGTACAGTATGTTTAACACTGAATACAAGTAAATACGTGCATTTTTTGTAAGAACAACACTTTTAAAGTACAATAAGTCTCTGAACTATTTTTAGTAACATTATTATGTGCTAACCAATGATGAATAAAGTACATTAATGTGACTTCTGGTGCTGCGTGGTTTTGCTGATTATTAATCAAAATTATTTTGATTATTAATCAAAAAACAAGACTTAATGCGGCACTATAGTACTGATATAACTGCGCACATACATATAAAACTCCTTCACACTAAGAAAATTGCTGAAATAAAGAGAGAAAAATTCAGGAAAGAATGCTTTTTCCTCTCCCTCTCTCAAGTCAGGCAAAAGGAGAAGAAAAAGCTGCCGGCCTGCTGGTTAAGCCATTTGGCCACATAAATTAAGTAGGAGATCAGGAGATTACAGAAAATAACTTGACTTGTGTGCAGGCATTAGTAAGTAGTGGGGGAGGAGGGTACCTTTTCATGGAAAACTGGCCAGGACACATCACACACATTTGCTGGTACAGGGGTTTATCAGTGCTGCCTACTCAATCATTCTGTATCAAATGAAACAACTACTGGGGAGAAATGCTTCTCACTAATGAAGCCTATGTAAAGATGTAATCTGACTCTCGTTCCTCTTTAAGAGCAGGTAGAAAAGTTAACAACAATAACAATCCCACAAATAGCGAGTGCAGACCCCATGAATGCACTGAGATAAAGCCATGTAAATCAGAGGCAGAGGGGTAGAGAATGTAGACAAAAGTGATCAATCACTATACAGAACCCCAAGATGTCAGTAACAGGTGTGGAAAGAGTAAAAGGAGGGCAGAAGGAGGAACACACAGCACACCTACCAAGCCGAACTAAAGACCAGGATTCATCTCGCGTGGCAATATCAATGAGGGAGCCTTCTGTCTTAGAAGATAGTCGTGGTACTGAAAGGATCACGTGACGTATCACGTGACACATGATGTCATGCGTAAACTGTTAGTTACTGTACTGTGGTTGACTTTATGGCTCCTGCAAAAAGAGCCATATCTGGCCCTCAAAAGAGCCAGATATGGCTCGAGAGCCATACGTTGCCAACCCCTGCCATATAGCATACTTCCAAAGGACAAAGAAACCAATTCCAGATGAAAGAAGGAACCCCACAGTAGGCACAGTATTGAAGGTACGTGGGATTTGGGCACTTCCACACTATGGGAGGAGGAGGGAAATAGCTCCCACCAAAATGTGAACTAATCAACCTTCCCCCACCCCATACACAGTAACCAGAATCAGAGGCTGCACACCAGAGTTAGAGGGAGCGGGGGAGGGAGGGCAAAATCTAGCCCCTTGGTAACTAACTGGGATGACTAGGAGCTTCTCCTTGAAAGCAGCAAGACTTGAGACCCCAGGAGGCTGGAGAGCACAGACCTTGAGCACGGGTGTAGGGCTGAGAGAGGCAGCAGACAATGGAAGCAGCTCAGCACACTGAGACTCAGGGGAAAACCGCAGGTGGAGGAGCAAGTGTGGGCCAATTTCTGGGCTCTGGGCAGCCAACCAGGACCACAGGAGCTTGACCCTGAAAATAGCTAGACTAGAGAACCCAAGAGGTTAGGGAGCACAAACCTTGGGAGCAAAAGTGAGGCTAAGAGGGGCCATGGACAGCAGAAGCCTAGCCTAGCAGACAGTGGAAGCCAGAAGACTCACAAAATAGCCTCGGGCTAAAACTGCTCCTTAGCTCCATAAAAAGAGACTGGGGGGGGGGGCAGCTGGGTAGCTCTGTGGATTGAGAGCCAGGCCTAGAGACGGGAGGTCCTAGGTTCAAATCTGGCCTCAGACACTTCCCAGCTGTGTGACCCTGGGCAAGTCACTTGACCCCCATTGCCTACCCTTACCACTCTTCCACCAAGGAACTAATACACAGAAGTTAAGGGTTTAAAAATATATTTAAAAAAAAGAGAGACTCGGCTTGCCTTACTCAGACTTCTGGCTGAGAAAACATAATGATGCCAAGCAAGGCCCAAGAAATAACCACCAAAAAGACCAAGAAAAAAGCTCTAACACTTGATAACTTCTGTACAGAAAAAAACCAGAAAACAGAAAAGGACAAACAATTAAAGACATCCAAACCTTCCCAAAAAAAAGAAAACTGGTCACAAGATCTTGAAGAGTTAAAATCTGAGATCATGAGAAAGATGGAAGAGATCTGGCAAGAAAATAACAGTTTAAAAGGCAGAATTTTGCAATTGAAACTGAGGTTCAGAAATCAAATGACATGATAAGCAAATTGAAGACCAGAAATGACCAGCTAGAAGCCTTGAAGAGTCAAATAGACCAGATTGAAAAGGAAAACCAAAAGATTATAGCCAAAAACCAGTCTTTAAAGGCTAGAATTAGGCAAGCAGAAGCCAATGATCTCAAAAGACAGCAAAAACTAATAAAGCAAAGTCAAAAGACTAACAAAATAGAAAGAAACATGAAATATCTCAATGAGAAGATAATAGAACAAGACAACAGATCTAGAAGAGACAACTTGAGAATTATTGGTCTTCCAGAAAAATCAGACAAATAGAAATCTAGATATCATAATACAATAAATTATCCAAGAAAACAGCCCCAATGTCCTTAAACAAGAGGGCAAAATAGACATTGAAGAAGCCCATAGAACACCCTCTACACTAAATCCTGAGAAGACAACCCCAGGAATGTAATAGCCAAATTCAAAAGTTTCCAAGTTAAGGAGAAAATAATACAAGAAGCCAGAAAGAGACAATTCAGATATCAAGGAACATCAATCAGGATGACACAGGAACTGGCAGCCTCCACACTACAAGACTGCAAGGCTTGGAACATGATATTCAGAAAGGCAAGAGAATTGGGTCTACAACCAAGGATCATCTACTCATCCAAACTGACTATATACTTCCAGGGGAAAGTATGGGCATTCAACAAGATAGAAGATTTCCAAGTATTTGCACAGAAAAGACCAGGACTAAATGGAAAGTTTCATATCCAACCACAAAAACCAAGAGAAACATGAAAAGGTAAATAAGAAAGAGAGGGGAAAGAAAGAAAACTCTTATCTTTAAATTCCCTTCTTCAAGGGCTTCAATAAGATCAAATTATTTGTATTTCTAGGAGAAATAGTATGTATAATTCTAAAAAATTGTACTCACTATTATAGTAATTAGAAGAATTAGTAATAAGGAGAATTTGGAGTACTAAATGGTCTAAGATGATATGGGGGGGGATTAGAGGGGGAGGAATAGAAGATGGCACCAAGAGAAACTTGAAGGAATAAGAAAAATAGGATAATGAATACCACACAAAGGGGGCATGGGAAGGGGAGGGGTTGAACAATATTATAAGAAAAAGAGGAAGAGAGCATTAATAGGAAATACTAAAACCTTACTCTCAGTGGAATTAATCCTGAGAGGGAAGAGTAGCTAGATCCATTGGGATATCAAATTCTATCTAACCCTATGGATAAAGTCAGAAGGGATAAAACAAGTGGGGAAGTGGAATAGGGAGTTCTTAAAGGGAGGGAAAGAGAAGGGGGAGGGAATTCATTAGGCCTTAAAAAATAATAAGAGGGGAAGGGAGGGGGTGGAAAGGGTATTAAACCAAGGGAGGGGACAAGGAGGTCTGATTTAAAACAAACCACTGGCTTAAAAGGAAATACCATAAGAAGAAGGGGGTAGAACTAGGAGAGGATACTAAAATGCTTGGGAATACACAGCTGATAATTATAACCCCGAGTGTGAATGGGATGAACCCATCCCCTAAACAGAAGCAAATAGCAGAGTGGATTAAAAAACAAAATCCTACCATATGTTGTCTACAAGAAACAAACATGAGGCAGGTGGACATACACATGGTTAAGGTCAATGGCTGGAGCAAAATCTATTGGGCTTCAACTGAGAAAAAGAAGGCAGGAGTGGCAATCATGATTTCTGACAAAGCCAAAGTAAAAATAGATCTGATTAAAAGAGATAGGGAAGGTAATTACATCCTGATAAAAAGCAATATAGACAATGAGGAAATTAAGGCAGTATAGACAATGAGGAAATTACAGTATTCAGCATGTATGCACCAAATGGTATAGCATCCAAATTTCTAAAGGAGAAACTGGCAGAGCTCAAGGAGGAAATAAATAGTAAAACTATACTAGTGGGAGATCTAAATATTCTTCTCTCAGATCTAGATAAATCAAACCAAAAAATAAATAAGAAAGAGATAAGAGAGGTGAATGAAATCCTAGAAAAATTAAAGTTAATAGATATGTGGAGAAAAATAAATAGGGACAAAAAGAATACACCTTCTTTTCAGCTGCACATGGTACATTCACAAAGACTGACCATGTTCTAGGGCATAGAAACATGGCAAATAAATGCAAAAGAAGAGAAATAATAAATGCAAACTTTTCAGATCATAATACAATAAAAATAATTAGTAAGGGTACATGGACAGGCAAATCAAAAGCTAATTGGAAATTAAATAATATGATTCTCCAAAATCAGTTAGTTAAAGAACAAATCATAGAAACAATAATTTCATTGAAGACAATGACAATGATGAGACATCCTACCAAAATCTGTGGGATGCAGCTAAAGCAGTATTCAGGGGGAAATTTATATCCTTGAGCACATATATTAACAAATTAGAGAGGGCAAAGATCAATGAACTGGGCATGCAAATCAAAAACTAGAAAGGGAACAAATTAAAAATCCCCAGTTAAAAACTAAATTAGAGATTATCAAAATTAAGGAGAAATCAATAAAATTGAAAGTAAAAGAACTATTGAATTAATAAATATGACTAGAAGTTGGTACTTTGAAAAAATAAATAAAATTGACAAAAGTACTGGTTGATCTAATTTAATAAAAGAAGGGGGAAGCTGGGTGGCTCAGTGGGTTGAGAACCGGGCCTAGAGACAGGAGGTCCTAGGTTCAAATCTGGCCTCAGACACTTCCCAGCTTTGTGACCCTGGGCAAGCCACTTAACCCACATTGCCCAAATAAATAAATAAATAAATAAAATAAAAAAGGAAAGAAGAAAACCAAACTATCAGTATCAAAAATGAAAAGGGAGACCTCACCTCTAATGAAGAGGAAATCAAGGCAATCATTAAAAACTATTTTGCCCAATTATATGGCAATAAATATAGCAATCTAGGTGATATGGATGAATATTTACAAAAATGTAAATTGCCTAGATTAACAGCAGAAGAAACAGAATACTTAAATAATCCCATCTCAGAAAAAGAAATTGAACAAGTCATCAAAGAAGTCCCTAAGGAAAAAGTCCCAAGGACCAGATGGATTCACAAGTGAAATCAATCAAACTCAAAGAACAACTAATTCCAATACCAAACAAACTATTTGACATAATAAGCAAAGGAGTCCTGACAAACTCCTTTTATGACACTAATATAGTACTGATCCCAAAGCCAGGTAGATCAAAAACAGAGAAAAAAACTACAGACCAGTATCCTTAATGAACATAGATGCAAAAATCTTAAACAGAATACTAGCAAAGAGACTCCAGCAAGTGATCAAGAGGATCATCCACCATGATCAGGTGGGATTTATACCAGGAATGCAAGGATGGTTCAACATTAGGAAAGCCATTCACATAATTAACCATATCAACAAGCAAAACAATAAAAATCACATGATTATCTCAGTAGATGCTGAAAAAGCCTTTGACAAAATACAACACCCATTCCTACTGAAAACACTAGAAAGTATAGGAATAGAAGGTCCTTTCCTAAAAATAATAAACAGCATATACCTAAAACCATAAACAAGCATCATATGCAATGAGGATAAATTAGAAGTCTTCCCAATAATATCAGGCGTGAAACAAGGATGCCCATTATCACCTCTATTATTTAACATTGTACTAGAAACACTAGCAGTAGCAATTAGCAAGGGAAAAGATTTTGAAAGTATTAAAATAGGCAATGAGGAGACCAAGCTATCACTCTTTGCAAATGATATGATTAAAAAAATCCTAGAGAATCAACTAAAACAGTGATGGGTAAACTATGGTCCACACGCCAGATGTGCCCCCTGAAATGTTCTATCCAGCTACATGACATTATTCCTAATCCAACAAATACAATGAGTAGGATACAATACAATGAAACTTCTAAAGAGTTGCCTTAGAAACAGACTGACAGATGAGCATGTCCTTTCCTTTGACCCCCTCTTTAAAAAGTTTGCCATCACTGAACTAAAAAGTTAGGGGAAATAATCAACAACTTTAGCAAAGTTGCAGAATACAAAATAAATGCACATAAACCATCAGCATTTCTATATATTTCCAAAACATCACAGCAGGAAGTGTTAGAAAGAGAAACACCATTTAAAATCACCCTAGACAATATAAAATATTTAGGAATCTATTTGCCCAGACAAACACAGGAAGTATATGAACACATCTATGAAAACCTTTCCACACAATTAGATCTAAACAATTGGAAAAACATTGACTGCTCATGGGTAGGACGAGCTAACATAATAAAAATGACCATTCTGCCCAAATTAATTTACTCATTTAGTGCCATACCTATCAATCTACCAAGAAACTTTTTCACTGAATTAGAAAAAACTGGGGCAGCTGGGTAGCTCAGTGGAGTGAGAGCCAGGCCTAGAGACAGGAGGTACTAGGTTCAAAGCCGGCCTCAGCCACTTCCCAGCTGTGTGACCCTGGGCAAGTCACTTGACCCCCATTGCCCACCCTTACCACTCTTCCACCTATGAGACAATACACCGAAGTACAAGGGTTTAAAAAAAAGTGAAGAAAAAACTATAACAAAATTCATTTGGAAGAACAAAAGATCAAGAATATCAAGGGAAATAATGAAAAAAATATGAAGGTGGCCTAGCAGTACCAGATCTTAAACTATACTATAAAGCATTAGTCATCAAAACAATATGGTACTGGTGAAGAGACAGAAGGGAGGATCAGTGGAATAGACTTGGGGTAAGTGATGTCAGCAAGATAGTTTTCTACAAACCCAAAGAACCCAGCTTTTGGGACAAAAACTCACTATTTGACAAAAACTGCTGGGAAAATTGTAAAACAGTATGGGAGAGATTGGGTCTAGATCAACATCTCACACCCTACACCAAGATAAACTCAGAATGGGTGAATGACTTGAATATAGAGAAGGAAACTATAGGTAAATTGGGTGAGCACAGAATAGTATACTTGTCAGATCTATGGGAAGGGAAAGATTTTAAAACAAAGCAAGAGTTAGAAAAAAAATTACAAAATGTAAAATAAATAATTATGACTACATTAAACTAAATAATTTTGTACAGACAAAACCAATGCTACCAAAATCAGAAGGGAAACAACAAATTGGGAAAAAATCTTTATAACAAAAAACTCAGACAAAGGTCTAATTACTTAAATATACAAGGAGCTAAATCGATTGTATAAAAAATCAACCATTCCCAAATTAATAAATGGGCAAGGGACATGAATAGGCAATTTTTAGATAAAGAAATCAAAACTATCAACAAGCACATGAGAAAGTGTTCTAAACTATAATAATTAGAGAAATGCAAATCAAAACAACTCTGAGGTACCACCTCACACCTAGCAGATTGGCTAAAATGAGAGCAGGGGAGAGTAATGAATGTTGAAGGGGATGTGGTAAAATTGGGACATTAATGCATTGCTGGTGGAGTTGTGAACTGATCCAACCATTCTGGATGGTAATTTAGAACTATGCTCAAAGGGCTTCAAAAGACTGCCTGTCCTTTGATCCAATCATTGCTGGGTTTGTACCCCAAAGAGATCATAAGGAAAAAGACATGTACAAAAATATTTATAGCTGCACCTTTTGTAGTGGCAAAAAATTAGAAAATGAGAGAATGTCCATAGATTGGGGAATGGCTGAACAAACTGTGGTATATGCTGGTGATGGAATACTATTGTGCTAAAAGGAATAACAAACTGGAGGAATTCCATGTGAACTGGAAAGACCTCCAGGAAGTGATGCAGAGTGAAAGGAGCAGAACCAGGAGAACATTGTACACAGAGACGGATACATTGTAGCACCATCGAATGTAACTGACTTCTCTACTGGTAACAAGTCCCTGAGGAGGTCAGGATTCATCAGGGCCTCTATGGCCACATCCAGGCACCCCATCAGAAGAATAGTGGAGAGCCAGCACTGGGGTGGCTGGTTGGTGAGCAGGACGGCAAAGGGCTCCCGGATCAAGCCACAGGCAGCTCAGTTCTGCTGAGACGGCACAGAGAAGACCAGGGGAGAGGGCCAAAGAGCTGCCCTCCCGGATCCTGCGGGAGGTCGTGCTGAGGAGGCTGGACACTCGTTCCACTCAGCCCTGGGTGGCAGAAGCACAAGCTGCAGGGAAGCAGACGGAGCCCTGCTGCTAGGACAGACAGACAGACAGACAGCATGTTGAACGGGCCGTCTTAGGGGGCTATGGGAGGGCTGCGGGGCTAGAGGTAGCCAAGCCAAAGCAGGATTACCCTGGGCCGGAGGGGAGGCTGGCCTTCTGCAGGGGCAGGAGGAGGAACATGTCGGCCTCTCCAGGCCTTCCTTTGTGACTACAGAGGCTCACAAGAGGGAGAGGAGGCAGCGGGTGAAGCTGGCACTTTCCTCTGGCCTGGAGAGGAAGCAGGAGCACCAAAGTCCCCCCTTTACGACTGCCCGCTGGGCCCCGGAGAGCCGGGGGGTGAGAGGCTCCTCCTGGCCATCAGGGCTCCAGAGGCTCGCTTGCACCTCGGATGCTGGCCTAAAGCGCCCTCGAAACCTCCCGAGCTGAGGGCACCCTCAGGACTCTGCTCAGCACCCGCATCTTCTCAGCCCATGTTTCTCTCAGTCCAGGCTGAGGCCTGCCTGGCCACCCCACGGCACCTGACTACCCGGCCCTCCGAAGGCGTCTCCCAGAGCCCGGCCCCTACTCCGGAGGCTGCTCTGAGACTGCCCAGGCCCTCCCCCAGCCCCACGAGGCCTGCTTTGGCCCTGGTCCCCACAGGAGCACCCCAGAAGCCAAAGAGAACTGATGGCCGAGGGGCTCCTCAGGCGGCTGAGGCTGGCCGAGAGGGGCGGCGAGGCAAGGGAGGCTGCAGCGTCCAGCAGGGCAGAGCTGGCCGACGGGACATGGGGGGCAGCAGAGGCTGTGCAGAGCCCAAGGCCAGGCCGGCTGCAGACACACACCTACGAGCACTCCGAAGACGAGGCTGCGCTTTAATGACCCCGTCAGGAGCGTCTCACAAACAGCAGAGCCAAGCCGGGCTGTCTGGGGCCGAGAGGCAGGCGGCGTGGCTGGCCGGAGCCTCGGGAGGGCCCAGCTGCGCAGGGAGAGACCCTGGCACAGAGCCCCCCAGCTGGACTTGGGGCCGGCCCTCACTTCCCCTGGCACCAGGCCCTGATGTCTCGGCCCACAGAGGCAGCCTCAGAGGCAGGCGGGGGCCCAGCCTCCCTCCACTCTTCCACTGCCCCATCAGCAAGCACTTACTGGGCTCCTGCCATGCCAGGCACGTGGGAGAAATGATGGGGAAACTGAGGCTCGGAGAGGGCAAAGGCTTACCCCCAAACCAGCCCCCTTTTATGAGGTCCCCCCCCAGGGGCTACAGTAATGAGGGAATGAGTGCATTCTGGGCATGCAGGTTGGGGTGCGATGCTGTGTCGGGGTTGGGGAGCCCCCACAGTAAGACAAGCTTAAGGAGCTCAGCGGGCCCCGGGGCCAAAGGGCTTCAAATGCCAGGTGGAAGAAGTGCAAGCCATGGGATCTAGTACCAAGGGGGCTGGACTGGAAGTGAGAAGCCCTGGGTTCAAATCCTGACCCTTCTATTTCTTGCCTGTGTGACCGTGGGGGAATCGCACCCTGTTCCGGGCCTCGGTTTCCTCATCCATAAAGGCAAGGGGCGGCCTCGAAGGCCTCTGCTGTCCTCCCGAGTCTGAATCGAGGCCCCTCCGAGTTCGTGCTTTCTTCTGGCCGAGAGGGAGCCCTTGAAGACTCCGAGCATGAGGGGAGGGACGTGGTGAGCCTTCTCTGCCCAGAGCGTCCCTGAGAGGAAAGGAGGGGCCGGACTCCCTCGGGCAGAGCCCGGAAAAGGGCCAAACGCGCCGGACCACGAGGCAACGGGCCTCAGGCGCCCCAAGTGCATGCAGCGAGCAGCTGGATACTACTAAGCCTCGGGGGCAGGGAGCCCCCCTGAAGCAGCCCCTCTTCCTGACGGCTAAGAAAGAGCCCCGAGAGGCGCGGGCCACATCCCTGCTGTGTCGGAGCGTCTCCCCGGCCAGCTAACCCTGAACCATGGGGACTCCCAGCAGCTGGCCAGGGAGCACCCCAGGGCCAGCAGCCTTCATCCCACCCACCTCAGGGGCTCTGACTGCCAGGGGGTGGCCTCCATCCGCACAGGACGAGAACCACGTGACAGGCTTGTGGGAGGTGGCGGGTCTGGGGCGGCCGGAGGAGCGGCGGGTGGGGTTCCAAGGCAGCCCCCTCCCCCGGGGTTAAAGTCACAGGAGAACGCGAGGCCCGGGACAGCGCAAGATCCTCCGCCAGCAAGAATCCTGAGTCCGGCACCGAGCCGTCGGGCCGCGGCCCAGAATGACCAAGCGGGCACGAATCACGCCTGCGGCCCGAAGCCAACACGGTCCTGCCACAGCGGGACTCCGATGGCGTTTAATAGACGTTTGGTGAGCCGGAGCCCCAGCAGCGGGGCGGAGGGGGAGCCAACGGCAGGAGAACGAACGCCTTCACCACCTGCCCGTCCGATGCCAGCCGCCCCAGGGCGCCTCGTCCCACAGAGGCTCTGCAAGCGGGCGGCAGCCTCGTGGGGAGAGAGAAGAGGAGGAGGAGGAGGGCGAGGGGGGGCGCGCTGTCCCCCCATGAAGATCCTGCTGGGAAGGGAAATGGAGGGGGCGTCCGTCGGCCGGGGGATGCTGAACAAGCTGGTGCCGGAGAGCCGGATGATGGCAGAGAAGCCTGGAAAGATCTGGGGGAGCCGAAGCAGAGCAAGACAAGCAGAACCGGGCGAAGAGCGCGCGGGGACGGCCACGGCGCCCGAGGCCCGTCTGGGGAGACTCGGCCCCTCTCAGCAGGGCAGGGCTCCGGGACGACCCCAAAGCCTGTGCCGGGGATGCTCTCCGCCTCCAGAAAGGCCTTGGCCAGCAGAGCACGTAGGCTCCGACTCTATGTACGACGATGAGCCATACGGAAGTGGGTTGTCCTGGTCAGCCACTGCAGGCCTGAGGGAGTCCCGACAGCCCTCTGGGTCTGCCTGGACCTACAGCCAAGTCAGGGAAGGACTCTTAAGTCCACGGAGCCCTGATCCTCGGAGAGGTGGGCCCACACGACCGGGCCCACGCAAGCCCACGCGGCAATGCGTCCGGCCACAGAGCCGGACCCCAAGGAGGGAGGAGTCGCTCCTTTCTACGTCATTCCAAACTGGCAGGTGGAGAACAAGGTCTGTGTGGGCAGAGGGGGCGCGGCCGTGCCAGGGCTGGGAATGCAGACCTCATCAAGAGTGAGCGCAAACAGCTCCCCTCAGTGAAGGGAAAGCAGGTGTCTGCCGAACACCTCCGCGTGCGAGGCCTGGGGATGGCCCGAACGGCCACGATGTTGGCCCTGCCTACGGTAGAAGCAGAGCACCGTCTCCTGTGGGTAGGCACAAATAGAAAACAAGCCCTGCCTTCAAGGAGCTTACAGTCCGTGTGTGTGTGTGAGTGTGAGTGTGAGTGTGAGTGTGTGAGTGTGAGTGTGAGTGTGAGTGTGCATGTTGGGGGTGTGTGAGTGTGAGTGTGAGTGTGCATGTGGGGGTGTGAGTGTGTGAATGTGTGTGCGCATGTGTGCGCGCGTGTGTGTGCGTATGTGAGTGTGTGTGCATGTGGGGGTGTGAGTATGTGTGAGTGTATGTGAGTGTGCGAGTATGCATGTGTGTGCGTATGTGGGGACTATGTGTGAGTGTGTGTGAGTGTGTGTATGTGGGGGGTGAGTGTGTGTATGAGTGTATGTGTGAGTGTGTGTGTGAGTATGCATGTGTGTGCATATGTGGGGGCTGTGAGTGTGTGTGTGTGAGTGTGTGGATGTGGGGGTGTGAGTGTGTGTGAGTGTATGTGTGTGTGAGAGTGTGAGTGTGCAGGTGTGGGGTGTGAGGGTGTGAGTGTGCGTGTGTGAGTGTGTGTGTGAGTGTGTGTGCGTGTGTGAGAAGGAGGCACTCTAAGAAAGAGGGAGAAGGTGGGGGAGCATCCCAGGCACGTCCCACAGAGATGAAGTTACGACATAGGCCCAAAGCACCCCAGCCATGGGTGGGGGGAGAGCGAGGGCCCTTCAGACCGGAGTCTCCTCAAGGCCATGGAGAAAAGCCCACCATAAGCGCAGTGTGCCCGGCCCTCGCGCATCCTCTGCGGAAGCCCTGCTTCAGTTCTGGGGCCCTGTTTGGGGAAGGCCATTGCTAAGTGGGAACCCAGCCGGATGGGCTCCGCCCCCATCGACGAGGGCAAAGGACCCGGGAGGTCTAGCTGGGGGACGAGGAGCTGTGCGAAAAGCAGGGGCTGCTCTTCTAGCACTTCAGGGCAAAGGAATCGGGCGAGCTCTGCTTGGCCCCAGGAGGCAGAGCTAACTAGCAACAGCGGGACAAGTCCCAGAGCCCCATTCAGGCCTCACGGAGAGCAGGAAGCACCTCCTAGCGATGGGTGCTGGCCACGCCATGGGGGAAGAGGCTGCCTCCGGAGGCTGTGAGGCCCCCTTCGCTGGCTATTTTTAGGGGCAGGCTGGGTGACCCCAGTCTGGGAAGTCTGTGCTGGGGTGGCCCCAGAGGAATGAGAAAGAATGAGTAGGAGTTTGGGTCCCTGATTAGTGGTCCTGGCTGGCTTCTCCAGTCTTCCCTCCTTCCCTCCATACCCTCTTCCCTTCCTTTTACTCATCTTTCATACTGTAGGCCAGTGATGGTAAACCTATGGCACGGGTGCCAAAGGAGGCACACGGAGTGCTCTCTGTGGACATGCACACCACCTCCCCCCACCCAGAGTTGGTTACTAGAAGGGCAGAGGGGCTCGGACAGAGCTGCTCCCCTCCCCCTTTCTACCATGCCTGATGACATATTTTCACATCCTCCAGCCCTCTGCCCAGCAGCCTCAATGGGAGGGCAACAGGGGGTAAGGTGGGAGGTTCACAGGCAGCAGAGCTGGAGGGGAGCAGAGCGCTCAGGCCCCTCCCCTCCCCTTTTCTACACTCACTGAGGACCTTCCTCACTTCATCCAACCCTCTGCCGCAGCCCAATGGGAGCGCTTTCTCCCTCTCCTGTGGGTGTATGGGGGGGCGTGGTATGCCATCTCTAAAAGGTTCACCTTCACTGCTCTAGACTGCCATTCTGGCCCCCTTTCTGGCCCCCTCCTCCCAGCTTAGCTGCAACAGAACAAACACAAAGGCGAGACCCTGCTGGGGAGGTCGCTCCCCACTGCTTCCCTCCCCCAGATAAAATCTTGCCCCTCAGTCCGAATGTCAGAACTCTCTAAGGTCGAACACAACCTACATTCTATGCATCACGCATGCTCTGACATGACCAGCACAGTCTGAACAGTCCCAAGTGATGGCAGAATCATAGAACTGGGGGGGCTGGGAGAGACCCAGAAGCAATGTGGTCAGGCATCCCTGACAAGTGGGCTCTGGTGTCTGCCTGGAGACTTCCAGGGACAGGGAGCTCACCACCTCCAGAGGCAGCCCCCTCCTCCCTGGGGCAGCTCCCCAGGCTAGGAAGTTCCTCCTGACCTCAAGCCTCAGTTTACCGCTTTGCTCCCTTCACCCATATCCTGCTTGCATTTGAGTCCATGTCTCTGCTTGGTGGAAGTGGCTTTCCTCCTTAGACTGTAAGCTCCTGGAGGGCAGCTCTTGGGTGCTTAACAAACGTTGATTGGCCAGTGACCGATGGCTGGCTCTGCCTTCAGGGGCCAAACCATCAGGTCTGGCCCTCCTCCACATTTCCAATGCTTGAAGGCTGCCATCCCGTGCCCAGGAGAAGCAAGCCCAGGCCATTCGGCTGATCCTCCTCTGTCCTTCCTCATTCCCCAACCACTCCAGGTTATCAATTTCCTTCTTAAATCACGTTGCCCAGAACTGACCCCAATACCTCAGACGAGGGCTGACCAAGGCAGAAGGCAGCGGGGCTCAGCTCCCTCTTCCTGCCTCCTTTCCTAATGCGGCCCAAGCCTCGAATTTGGGGCTATTACATCACAATGCTGCCTCCCTGGGAAAGCTTGTAGTCCACTAAGATCCCCAGATCGTTTTTTCAAACGCCTGTCCTCTGTGGCCCCCTCCCCCAACCTTGCTTGACTAGCTGACTTCCCATAAGTCCTTGCTCTTCCTCCATTCAGCCCAGGGCTCCAGCCTCTTGAGCAGCACGCCCAGCAAGGGGCGAATGTGGAGGGACCCTCCAGTTCTCGTTTGGAAATGAAGCCCTCGGCAGTGTGTGCAGGCCGCCCCGGCCCATCAATTGTCACTGAGTCTCAGTTTGGGAACGGCTTGGCACAAACCCTGCGGACGTCAGGGGCCCCCAGGAGCGTCGCTGAGCTAGTGAGGACTCGGCGTCACGGGTGAGAGAGGCGAGAACCACTGTGGGCAGGAGACGCCGACGACCTGGGCTGAGCCACGGGACGAAGCTCATATTCAAATGGGAGCTCCCGAAGGCCCATCTCGCCGTGCCCAGCCTTAAAATAAGGGTGATAAACACGGGCTCGTGCATCAGGCCGGGGGAAAGGCATGCATGCAGTGAAATGGATGGAAAGGGCCAGCGTGGTGAGCGGAACCGGCCCAGAGCTCAGAGTAGGGATGGCCTGGGGTCGAATCCTGCCTCCCACACTTCCTGCCTGGGAGAGCCCGTCCCTTGGCCTCTGTTATTGATGAGGATCAATAAATGAGGGAGTTGGGCCCGAAGGTCTCCGAGGTCTCTTCCACCTCTGGAGCCAGGAGCCTCTGATGAATCCGATGGCCCGTGTGCGGGAGGCAGGAAAAACTCAGCCGCTGGCTCGCCCCAACTCTCCTTACCGGATCGGCGGCCTAGTGGATCTCGTTGTCCCTTCTCCCTCCAGGCTAGGAGCAGATGGCAAACATTTGGTCCCACCCAGCGGTGCTCAGTGGGCTACCCAGACCTGAGAGGGAGGCAACAAGAGAAGGAAGTGGAGGCTGCCTGCACGGTTCCCCCAGCCTGAAGGAAAGCGCTCCCAAAGGGCTGGGCTCATCTGGCTCTGGCTGCATCTCGCCCCCGCCATGATTTCCACTGCCCCATTCCGGATCCGCAGCCCCAGCTCCTCTCCGGAACTCCAGGCTCCCATTTCCACCTGGAGGCCAGAGCAGAGCCTCCGACCTCAACATGGCCGATGAGCCAGCCCACCAGACGGCACCGGCGTCCTTCCAGTCAGAGAAGTGCGGATGGGAAAAGAAAAGCCTCAACCTCCTCCCCTGCAAGGCCTCCTCGTGTCTCCCTTCCCCACCCCCACCCCCGGCCACCCCCCTGATTCCAACTTCATCACGTCTGTCCTGCGTCTCTGCCACAGCCCCCTAAATGGGCTCTCTGCCGCCGGGCCTTCTGCAGTCCCTCCAAAGCCCTGCCAGGTTAATCAGCCTAATGCAAAGCTCCAATCACATCACTCCCCGTGCCAGACCTCTGCAAGGCTCCCACATAGCATCTAAATGTTCCAGTTGGGCATCTGGAGGGCCTCTGTGAGCTGGTGCAGGCCTCCAGGGGAATGTTTCCTCCCTGGCTTTCCCCCTCGCTCTTTTCCCAGAACCCCCAGGACAGCAGGCCAGGGAGCAGCTGCCGCCCCCACCTCGCCTTCCTTCCTTGCTCTGTCCCCTAGCAGAACCTACACAGGAAAGCCCAGCGGCTGGAAGATCTTCCCCAAGGGCGTCCTCCCCCCTTTCTGCTCACCCACTCCCTCAGCTCATTGGCATGGGAATCTCTAACTTTCTCCCAGGGAGATGGAAAACCACCAGGCCAAGGATGAACTTGACCACTGCCTCCTGGAGGCCTCCAGGCCGTCCCCTCTCCCCTCACTTCCGTGCCCTGCCGTCCCTGCAGTCCCCCAGCACTGCAGTCTGGTGTATATTTGCGGAACCACCTAAAGATCTCTGAGCTTCGCCATGGACCCTGGTGCTGCCCCCTCAGGGCTTCTGGGCCTGAACGTCTACACTGAAGGCGAACATTCTTTGAGGTGTTTTCTTCCTGCTGTCAGTGTGAGACCCAGAAGGAAAGGGCCTGGCTGGCTCTATTTGCTCACCCAGCTCTCAGCCCAGTGCCGAGTGCACAGTAGGTGCCCAATAAACACTTTTTCATCCCAGTTCATTCATCTCTGGTTTTACTGGCCCCTTTCAGATGCCACCTCATCTTCCCTTCCCAAATGCATCCCAAACGCCCTGAGCTCCGAGGCCCCACCGCGGAAGGATGCTCCCTACTAAGAGCTGCTCCTGCGCCTCCTGCAAGAAATGGCGAGCCAGCTCATCCTGGAAAAACACCTCCATGAAGTTAGAAAGAGGGAGACCAGCAAAGCCAAGGGATCTTCTCTCCGGCGACAGAACTATTGTGAGGAGAATGGCTGCTGGGCGCCCAGCTCCAGGGCCACTGCTGGGGAGGAGAGGCAAGCAACTCAGTTTTCTAGATAGAGATCTTTGGGCCAAAAGCTGCCTTCTGGGTGGGGAGGGGGAAGGAGGGGAGTGGGGCGGGGACGGGAAGGGGGAGGGTTGCTGGCTGCCTTCTGAGGGGCCAGGGTGGGGCGGTGCTGGCTATTTCAATGCAGCCACCAAACAAATGATTAGGAAATCTTTTGAAAAAGTGAAAAAGCTTCTCTGGACTCCCCATCTCTGTCCCAGGCCAGGTCCCCCACCAGCCTGCGCCCCCTCCCAGAGCTGAGCCCCAGGCCTTGCTTGTTGCAGGTGCTCAAGAATTCTGTGACTAAACAACAAATCCAGGAAAGGCCAGGAGGGAGGGAGGGAGGGAGGGGAGCCTGGCACTTGGCTGCCTCTTAGAACTGGAGCAAGTACCCCAGAACGCAGTGTCCGGCGACCCCGGCTGGCTCCGGAAGGGGACTTGCGATGGGCGGCATCTCCCCGAGCCTCCTGCCAGGCACATACAACCTGCCACACATTAGACACACTCAGAAGCCCCTGCTGGGTCTCAGGCTTGCCAACCTCAGCCAGCCATGCCAGCGGGCTGACAATACCGGCGGCCTGAGAGGAGAGAACGGCTCCTCCAAAGAGATGGGCACAGACGTCATCGGAGTGCTGAGGGCGACCTCGGAGGGGAAAATGAAAGGCCCAACGGAGGCTTGCGGGCTGAACTCTGCGGCAGCCACTCGTCTCAGGCACCTGCCGAGTCACCCAGGGCTCCCTGCACTAGTCACTGGCAGCTGGGAAAGAGAAGAGAGGCGGTGCTCCTTTCTGTCCGGGCAGGTCTATGCAAATGGGTGTGCGTGCAGACAGACAGACACATAGAGACAGAGAAACAGAGACACACAGAGAGTCAGAGACAGAGACAGAGACAGACAGACAGAAAGTCAGAGACAGAGAGATAGAAACAGAGAGAGACAGATAGCAGACAGAGACAGGCAGACAGACAGAGACAGACAGAGAGACAGACAGCAGACAGAGACAGACAGACAGAGACAGAGACAGACAGAGACAGCTAGAGAGACAGAGAGAGAGAGAAAGAGAGAGAGAGAGACAGGGGAGAGGGTGCCCATAAGAGAATCTCTCCATATAGAGACTGTATCTTATGACATATAGAATGCAACTATATTCTAGATGCACGTCTCTCCATATTTTATATATATATTATATATACATATCTATCTGTGTATGTATATCACTGCATGTTAATATATTACTAGAGACTTTCTCTGTGTGTGTGCGCGCGCGCACGTGCTTGGTCTAAGCTGTGATTTCATCAGCGTAAGGAAGCAACTTTATCCAAGCTCTGGTTTTACAGAACTGCTTTTCCAGCCTGAAAGGTTTAGGGACTCACCAAGGGTCCCCCTGTGTGAACAGAACAGAGGCAGCATTTGAAGGCTCCACAGAGCGCTAAGCCTGGAGTCAGAAAGACTCATCCTGCTGAGTTCAAACTCCACCTCAGACACTTAATGGCTGTGTGACCTTGGACAATTCACTTCCTCCTGTTGGCCTCACTTTCCTCATCTGTAAAATGAGCTGGAGAAGGAAATGGAAGCCCCTCCAGGATCTCTGCCAAGAAAGCCCCCAATGGGGTCATGAAGAGTCAGACACGCCTGAAAAACAGCTTTGCAGAAAGAAAAGGGCTTAAAGGCAGATTAGTGTTCCCTCAGTGCTTCCCTCTATCCAGACCACCACACTATTGCGCTCTCTTTTTTCTATACACACACACAAATCTATACATGTGTAATATATAATATCTTGTGTATGAATATATGTGTTCTATGTATGTTTATATATGCACACACACAAAGAGCCATCAAGCATTCAAGTATTCTATATAATATGTATATAAAACACAAGACACATATGTTACTTATGTAGAACTGCATATATTTTGTCATTTAGTCATTTTTCAGTCATGTCTGACTTTTCATGACTCCATTTGGAGTTTTCTTGGAGTACTTTGCCATTTCCTTTTCTAACTTGTTTACAGATGAGGACACTGAGGCCGACGAGGTGAAGTGACTTGGCCAGGGTCACACTGCCATGAAGTGTCTGAGGCTAGATTTGAACTCAGAAAGAGGAGTCTTTCTGACTCCAGGCCAGTGCACTGTATCACCCGGTATACATGCGTGCATTTCCCTGCATCAGTATACAAATAAACACACACATATATGATGTGCGTGCGTGTGTATGTATATATGTAGGCGCACCCACGTGCACACACAGTAGAGACAGAGAGACAAAGGCTGTGCTCAGTGCTGGGAATACCAGGCAGAGCCCAACAACCAAAAGGAGCCTCTGGCCTCCGGGAGCTCCCCGACGAATGGAGGAGACGCCGTGCACACACGGGACTCAGCCGGGAAGATGGCGGCCATTCAATGGAGTGGAAGTACTAGCCGTGAGAAGGTCCCCTCGTGTGTGTGTGTGTGCGCGCGCGCGCGCGCGCAGAGATGCGCCTAAGGACGTCTAGACCGTCTCCACAAATGTGAGCTCTTGAAACCTCTCTAGGCTAGAAAGTGCTGCCGCTTCTCCCCCCGGGGCGCCCCCACCCAGCCTGCAGGCCCGCCCTGCGTGCGTGACAGAGTGTGACAGAACGCTGCGCCACGCGGGCTGTGACTGCCTCTCGGACGCCCACGAGCGCCCCCAGAGCCGCCGGCCAGCCCCCTCTGACAAGTCCGGCCAACGTGCCCGCGCCAGGCCACTCTCTGGTGCACTATCTGGCTCTGTCTGGGAGTCTCTTGCCAGCAAGTCCCCACAGAGTCCCCAAAATGTCGGAGCCTGAAGGGAAGCCGGTGCCATGCGGCCGAGAACCTGCGGGAGGTCTATTCAGCCTCCGGATGCAGCCACTCCCCTCCCAGGAGCCCCCCCCCCCGCTGGGAGCAGCAACCAGGATTAAAAACGTGCCCGCCTGGTGGGTTGGCGTCCAGCCAGGACCCCACCTTCGGTCCACTGACCAAGCAGAAAGAGGAGAGCCTCTCCCTGACGGGACTGCCTTTCCCCGGACGGCCGCCGCCCTGGGCTCCCTGCGAGGCTCCTCTTCTGGCTGGAGCCCCCCCGGCCCAGCCGGGGCCCTCTCTAGCTTGTTCCCATTGGCTTCCTGTGCTGAGGGGGGGCCCGGGGGGGGGCTGAAGGCAGCCTCGAGCAGGGCTAGCAGGAATTTCTCAAAGGAGCGAGGCTGCCTCGAATGGCATCTGGCCCCTCTCAGTGCGCACTGATTGCCGATGGGAGCACGTCCGGGGATCAGACGGGCCCCCTGGGCAGGTGGAGCCCTCGGCCGGCCTCCCCGGCCCCCAAACAGAGTACAGGCGGGAGCTCGGCCCTCCCAGTGGCAGGGTGGGATGGTTCCTGTCAGCTGCTGAGCTCCCTCCTGACTCCCCCCAAGAACAGAGGGAGGTTCTGGCTCTGAGCAGGGAGCAAGATGGACGGCCTTCCAGGACGGCTTCCTCTGGGCCATCCTCCCCCTCCCGGCCAGGCGGACCCTTCCAGGCTGGAATGAAACGAGGCTGCCACAAAGCTGAGGCCGACTCAGCCTGAAAAGCTTCCCGGCCCACTCGGGGCCACCAAAGGGCACCTTCCAGCCTGCCCCCCGAGGTCTGAGGAGCCCGAACGGAGGCACGAGACCCAAACAGCGGGCCGGCGGCTCCCCGGGGACTCTCCTGCTCAGCAAAGCCCCTTCTTACTGGCTTCAAAGCAGGCTCAGCCCTCCATTGGCAGGAAGCAGCCCCCCCCCCCCCGGGAAGGAAAGCCCACACTGGGAGTCCAAGAGTTCTGCCTCCCAGAGCCTGCCCGGCCGAGACTGCCCAGAGGCCCGGCCAGCCACCCCCTAAAGAGAGCTGGAGCAGCCGCAGGGCAGAATGGCCTGGCCAGGGATTGCTGCCCTGACTCGGCCCCCACAAACTTAATGACGGGCACTGCGGGGACACCTGCTCCTCCTGGTGTCCCTGCCCCGCCCCGCCCCGCCCAGCCCCACTCCCCAATGCCTCCCGGGAGCAGCAGAGCCCGGCAACAGAGATGTGACGGTGCTGGCTTCCCCGGCTCTGGAAATGGGGCCCAGATCAAGGAAGATGGCCACCGAGGGCAGGCGGCGAGGGAAGAGGGAAGGGGGGGAGAGACAAGGAAGGAGGCCATTTCCCCCTCCGCCTAGTGACAGGGCGCAGTGGAGCAAGAGCAGCCCTGCCACAGGGAAGGGGAGGGGAGGNGGGCGCTGGTCGGCTGGCCGGCTGGCCGTCGGTGCGTTCGGGCAGAGGCCGGTCCCGGTCGGTCGGTCGGTCGGTCGGTCGGACGGGGGTTACCTGGGAGGGATGGAGGGAGGGGAAAGGGTGACGAGGGGAAAGCCGGGGAGAGTGCGAGGGGCCGGGAGGGAAGCTCCGGGCTCCGGATCCTGCGCCCGCACCCGTGCCCGCCTGGGAGTAGGGCGGACCAGAGAGGGCGGGAGGCAGCCAGCCAGCCAGGAAGGGAGCGGGCTCACATTGAGGGCGGCGGCGGCAGCGGCGGCGGCCCAGCCCAGACACCGAGGCGGGCTCGGCCCCCTCCAGCTCGCTGAGCCAATCCCAGCCCCCGAGAGCGCACGGCCTCCGCTGGGCAGGAGGAAAGTGAGGAGCTGGGCCAGGCGGCTGACGCCATTGGCCGAGAGCGGGGCAGCGGCAGCCAATCCGAGCCCTGACGGAGCCGCCCTGATGCGAAGCCCAGCAGCATCCCTGCATCCCAGCATCCCAGCATCCCAGGAGCGTCCCAGCGTCCCAACGTGCCCGCGTGCCCGCGTGCCCGCGGCCCAGCATCCCGGGAAGCGGCCCAGCGGCGGCCCCAGAACCCTAGTCGGCCTCCAGGCCTCTAGCGAGCGGGCGGGCGGCGCATGGGGCAGGGTTCGGCATTGGGGGTGGGGCTTTGGGATGGGGGTGGGGGAAGGAAAGGGTGTGGTGTTGGGGGGGCGGCCTCTGCCACGCCACGGAAATGAGCTCCAGCAGCAGCCAAGCCTCCACCTGTAACTTGAGTCCTCTGGATGGAGATCCAGCGCGGGGATGAGCTATGGAGGCCGCGGGGAGGGCAGAGGCTGCCCCACTTCTCCATGCCCCCCCCCCGCGGGATGGCCAAGGATGCCCACCAGGACCCCGTGGATCCAGCTAGCCGCAGCTCCCACTCGGCCCGAAGCACTGAAGAGTCACCAACGAAGCACGCGGAGCCTCCGGAGGAAACGCGAGAGCCTTCCCCGGCTCTGGCCTTCTGGCACCATCCGGGCCTTCTGGTGCCTCGGGGCTAGGCTATGGGCGGAGCTCAGAGCCCCGTTTCTCAGCGCCTCGTGTGGCCACCGGGGATCCCCAAGCACCCGAGTCTCCTGGCCAGCAAAACAGAATCCCCAGGCTTGGGAGCCGGCCTCCTTTCCCTGGAGCCTCCCCTCGGCCTTTCCACTCAAGCCCTCTCTTGCCCTGGGCAAAGAGCTGCAAGGCCCGGCCTGGGCATGAGCAGCAGCGAGAATCCGGGGTCTTGCCCCAAGCAAAGGCTTTTTCCATGCCAACTTTGTGAGGAAGAAAGAGGCGGGGCTAGGAGGGCCCTTGCGCTGGTCCGGGAGATTCCTGGGGGGCCCCCACCCCCAGGACAGGCGTCCGGCCTCTGCAGTTTATGGTCTAATAGAGCACTGAGAGGGGAGGGACTTGGCCAGGCCCACCGGCCAGATCAGGTCTGAAGCAGGAGCTGAGCCCAGGCCTTCCTGGCTCCACAACGGCTGAGGAGGGAAAGGAGCCAGAGAAGCCGCGGAGCGCTCCTTCCGGTGAATGGGCCTTCTCCCGTGCCCGGAGCCTGGGCCAGGGCTGCAGTGGGCCTGGAGCATCTCCACTCGCCTAGAAGCACAGCAGGACAGGTCTGGGCCTTTGTCTCTGCCACACACGCGCGGAGGACGTCACTTCCCACAAAGCTCCACTCCCAGAAGAACAAGGCGCTCCCACCTGTCATTTGCTCAGAGTTCACGGCGGCACCAGCCGGCGGCACGGCCGGCCCTTACTGCTATGGGACCCTCGGCCAGCGCTCAGCTGCTCTGCCTCGGTTTTCTTCTTTGTAAAAGGGGGGGCTTGAAACAAAGTGCTTCACGTCCCCTCCTAGTTCTCCAGCTGTGATTCTGTTTGCCTTCATGAAGTGCAAATGGGGCCACCCAGTAATCCAGAAACGAGATGCGCAATTTACCTTTAGAACAAGTTCCGAATGGTGGCGGGAAAAGCTCAGCCGCCGCAGAGTGCCATGAATGTATCCCTTGGCTCGTGCGCACACACACAGGCACACGTGCACACACACATGTGCACACAATTTACAAAGTAAGCATTGCCCCAAATATTTGCTATGCTGTTTCCCTAACTCCTGGCATGTCGTCTTGGGGGGCGGGGGTCACCTCCGACTCAGCTCACACAGTCTGAGGATAGGCAGCGCATGCAGACATAGCAAGGGGAGCCATTCATGCACCTTACACGTATGGCCATTCTCTTTGTGCTCACTCTCAGGGGAAGAGGAGCCAAGCAACCAGAACCAAATGGATCTCAGCCTCCACCTGGGGAGTATTCCCACAAGAATAAAGAGAGTCCAAGACTAAGGGGGTTGGAAGGGACCTCAGTAATAGGGGAGGGCTTAGCGTTGTTGGGACACGGACCCCATTGGTAGCGAGCTGGCGAACCTCAAAATGAAAGGTTTAATGCATAAAAATAGTATGGTTAGGAGGCAGTTAGGTGGCTCAGTAGATAGAGTGTCAGGCCTGGAGTTCAAATTTGGCACCAGACCCTTCCTAGCTGTGTGACCCTGGGCAAGTCACTTAACCCCAATTACCTGTCCCCTACCATTCCTGCCTTGGAAGTGATAGTTGTATCAACTCTTAAGACAGCAAGTGAGGGGGCGTGCGTGTGTGGGGGGGGGGAGGCATATAGGTGGATGGAGGGATAGGCTTATAGAGTACAAAGAATTACAAATGAAGCCAGTTATGCTGAAATCCAGTTATCCTAATATTCGCTTTATAAGACAAGTTCTCCGCTGAATAGCCTTGCTCTCGCCTAATCCCAAGATTCCTGAATACGGAAACTGGGGACAAAGGAGGCAGCCAGGGTGGCGGCCAGGCAGGTGCTCCCCCTCCACATCCCCTAGTGTCAGACGTTCGCTCCTCCTGGAAGGTCGTTTGTGCCATTTCCACAAAGCTCCTGTTTCCACATACATGTGTCCCCTTGCATGGGTGGCGCACCATGAGATCACATTGGCAGAGGGAAGCCCTGAGGGAAGCGGCAAACAGAAACCCAAGTGGATTAGGAGCCTGAAGCTGGAGTGAGGTGGCGCATTTCTCCCTGCAATGCGAGCTGGTGCCTCCTCGGAAACGCAGCCTTTTTGAAGAGCTGCCGCCTGGGTCCCTGAAAGCCCAGCGGGATGGGATCGGCATGTTCCGAACCAGAACCTGAACTCGGATCTTCCTGACTCTCAGCCGTTCTGTCTGGCTTTTGAAGGAGAGAAGAGGTAAAGGTCTGGGAGGTGGGAGGATTTGTTCCAAGGGCAGATGGGCCCTGCGTGGGGCGCCAATAATAGGGCAGGCCAGGGAGCCTGGGGGAGCTGATGAAAGTAAGAAGGAAAATTCTGGGTGCCAGCAAGCGGGAGAGGCTGGCCTGCAGTGGAAGATGGTTGTGTAGTGCCGAACCCCAACTACTCAATTCACAAGCACAGCCTGGCCTGGCCTCTATTTCCTGCTCCCTGGAAATGGTAATGAGGTCTTTGACCAGAAATTCCTCCTAATCAATATATGTAGCAAAGCAAGTAAGTTCCTGTGGAGATCTCTAACATCTCTGATAAGGACAGTTTAGTTGATAAGGAAATAAGGACGGGACAAGGGAAATGTCTTTTACCTCATGCTTCCAGCTCTGGCTCCAGGAGCCTGGAGTTTATTATATATATTTCAAGACTCATTTCACACAAAAGAGCCCCCCCCGAAACTGCAGATGCGCAGAAGTTACAAATTATGTCACATCAAAACACAAAACATTGGCTTCAGAACAGACCAAGGCCAAGGCTGAGTTTTGACTGGTTCTTATCAGGAAGCCAAGTTGGGGAGTACCTTGGCCTTAGCTATACCAGGCAGCAGCATTCCTTGCTGTGTTAAAAGTGTTAACCCTTTAAATTCAGGTTTGATAGGAACTTAAAGCTTTTCAGTGAGGCCACAATACTTTTCAAGAAGAAATCACAAGGATCACAAAAGGGGTCAAAAGAGGAGTCTCAGATTTTTATCTATTCTCTTATTGGCTACCCACAAGTTCCCTCACTTTCTGCATACAAATGCACAAATAGGCATGTGTATGGAGAGATGCGTGTAGAGCTAGGTACATACATGTAGGTATACATGTGTGCATCCGTGTGCCCATCTGTGGACACATAGACAATTCTGCCCCCCCCCCAGGTCTGCCATCTTTGCATCAGGGGGCAGACAGCAGAGGGAATGCTCTCGATGGCACGTGTTGGCCTTCGGTGGCTCTCACAGCTTTCAGAGTCGTGGAGTTTCCAAGCCGTTGTTGCCGGTACCCATCAGCGGCCTCATTCGGCTGGTCTGGCTCTCCATCAGCGTTGACAGCCCTTCCCAGTGTTCCATGGCTGCGCTGCTTGTTCGGCTGCTACCACGTGCTGGGGGCTCCGCCCAGAGAGGCCTCCTTTACGCTGTTTGGAAAGTTGGCGGTGGCCTCTTCTCCCTCTCCAGCCTCCTCCAGCGGCCATGGGATCCGGGTCCGGAGGGGGCCGCCAGAGCCCGGAGGGCCCTTGTCGGGAAAGAAATGAGGGCCTTCTCGGTGCAGGGGCAGGTGGGAGTCTAGCCCGGAAGTTCGGCCCGCGAGTCCCGCCCCCTTTGGGGAGGCTCTCCTCCGGCCAGTCGGGACCTTGGCCAGCGCTCCGCCAGAGCACGTGGGTGGAAGCACACGAAAGGCAATGCGCCGCCTCCCCAGCACCCGGGCTACCCAGAACCCTCTGGGGCTGCTCCAAACGGACCAGGCCCCGCCTGATGGTCCAAAGCCTTCCCCCGCTCGGCAGCCCGGCGGGCCTCCGTCATCTGCACACAGAGCCAGGCCGCTGCTCTTTGTCCCATCAGTCTGCACGTGCTCGCCCCCACCCCTCCCCCGCAGGCTCTCTGGGCACCAGGCACGGCGTCGGGGCTCACCGGGCCATTGGCTGCCTGCTGCGGACTGAAGAGCGGCTCCCCGTCCCACAGAACACTCGGGCGCGGGCGTTCCTTCGCGCACGCGGCTGTGCTCGGCCCCTCTCGGCGATGCCCCATTGGCCAGCCACATCCTGATGCCCGCTTCCACCTGGAGCCCATGGCGAACAGTGCCGCCGGCTTCTCCCGGGCCGCTGCAGCGCGCACGGCTGTCACCAGGCAGGACAGGGGTGTTTGCAGCCAGGGAAGGCCCTCCGCCAGGCCCGGCGAGGTCCCATGGCCTGCTCAGAGGCCCTCCAGCCAGGAAGCGTCAGGGCCGAGCGGGAAAGCGGAGGCTTTGGACTCCGAGGCTGGCTCTTCCGACACTCGCTGTCCACTTCTCTACCTCTTACTTCCCTTGAAGACAGTGTGGATGCCGCCCTCCCTCGGAGATCCTTTGCATCCAGTCTGCCCCTTGAGCATGCAAACTCTTTAAGGACAGAAGCTGGGGGCAGCCGGGTAGCTCAATGGATGGAGAGCCAGGCCTAGCACCCGGAGGTCCTGGGTTCAAATCTGGCCTCAGACACTTCCCAGCTGTGTGACCCTGGGCAAGTCACTTGACCCCCATGGCCCACCCTGACCACTCTTCTGCCTTGCAGCCAATACACAGGATCACCTCCAAGACGGAAGGGGAGGGGTTAAATTTTAAAAAAAAATTTTTAAACAAAATTTTAAAAGGACTGAAACTGCGTTTTGGTCTTTTGCCAGGGCTTGGCACCTAGTAGGCCCTTAGCAGTAGCTGGTGACCTCTTAGCCAGCTTGGAGGGGTTTCGTGTACACCCAAAATGTGCCGGTGGTGTTTCCCCCATTAGAACAGAAGCCCCTTGAGGGCAGAGACACGTTCTCTATGTACATATTTTGCCTGGTACCCCCCAGAGCTGATGGGGGGGGGGGACCAGGCAGATAGCAGGTACTTAATAAATGCTCACTAAAAGACCAGTAGAGAGCCTGGGCTCGAGCGCCTCAAGGGCCCCCCCAGCTCCAAAGCAAGCTCACCGGGAGCCTGTAGCCAGAGCTATGTGTGCTCTGTTGCCCCAAATTACATGCTACTTGCATGAATGAAAAAAGAAGCTTTTTGTGAAGCCCTCACTGTGCGCCCAACGGTGCAAATTAAGAAGAGAGCGAGTGGCCTTGCCCGAGTGCTTTGGAGGGGGAGGTGCCCCCCCCCGCCACGGCATTCTCTGATCTCACCTAGAAAACGTCAAGGGGGGAGTTGTCCCTCCCCTCCCCCTTCCAGGCCAGGTCACTCCCAAGGCCCCAGACCTCACTCAACCGAGGCCAAAACAGCCAGTGGGCACCGCCTAATAGACAAAGCTGCTTCCCAAAGCCATGTGATTGGCCTCTGTTGAGCCCTCTCAGGCTACTAGCCTTCATCTCCTCGGATCCTCCTAAACCCTCTGTGGAGTGAATATCCCCACTACACAGATGTGGAAAGAGAGGCCAAGGAAGGCCAGAGAGCTTGCCCAAGGTCCCTTAGAGAGGAAGAGGCGGCTTCAGGGCCAGCCTCGGCTCCCCTGGGCCCCCTGTCTGGGGGCTGCTTCTGAAGGAAAGGCGCCTCCTCAGGACGGGAAATTTGAAGGCTTCGCACCTAACAGGAATCTCATGGAAATCGCCGCTGAGCTTCTCACATAAAGGTCGCATTTCCCAGATGTTGAGGCAGAGAACAAGTCATGTGACAAAAGCAACAGTCATTGCCCAGCTGATGGATGGTCAAAGCTGACTCTAGTCTCTCCTTTGCCAAGACAGACAACCTTCGACTTCAGCTAGTGCAGCATTGTGAGAAGAGCTCAGAAGTAAAAGCTGGGACTGATAATACATTGAGCCCATCGATGTAAAGGAGCAGCGGAGGTCCCTCATCTAAACTTCCTGTGGCCAGGTAGGGCTCTTTCAAACTACATTTCCCATGATCCCTCTTGTGTAATCAGCTGGGCAGGAAGGGTAATTACATCAACAGGAGGACAAGATTGGTACTTCCTCTTGTTTTGGTGATTTGGAGCCGAGCCAGGATGGGAGGAAGCGGTAGCAGGGCCCTGTAGTTTGAACTAACTCCACAGGCACGTGGCTTCATTTTGCTAAATGGCTTTCAAGAAGCCCTTTGAAACCCGGATATTTTTTGTTTTCTTTCTTACAGTTCCCATTGTGAGCTTTCACGAAAGATTGCTGGAAATACATTTTTCTGCATTTGATTTTGAAAACAAAATCGTAATTCTGATACTCTGAACTTTGTGGAACACAGTAACGATGAAATCGCCCCTAAAATGCAGCAGGCAAAATAAAACTGTTAACATGCAAAACATTTCCCTCGAATTTGGCGACCTCTTGTGCAACCGGCTCAATTTAAACAACCGATTTCAGACAGCCTCCACTTTTCATAGCGCACTAGAGCAGCAGTACCGTGCCTACTGCATGGAAAAGAACGTTCTTAAAATGAAGACATGTTTTAAACTGAACCTTACCAGCCGTTGGGTCAGACGGCGCCATGACGGCCTTGTTCCTTCAGCGTTTGGGAAGTTCTTTCTGCAGCAGATTGGCAAATGCTTTATGAATACTTTTCTACTCTTCTGAATATAATGAGTCATTGAGTCACTAAGACCAAACTTGAGACCGGCAGTGGCGGCAGGTATCTCTGCATGTCTATAAGGCTGTCTGGACTCGGTGGGAGGGAAAGCTCATGAGAGAAGAGCTCACTCTCTTGCCCGTTCGAGAGAAGATGCATCCACCACAGGTGGATCCGTGAGTCTGGAGAGTTGTGTTGTTCCTGGGCACAAGAGGGGATCATCAGAGAGGAGAAGAGGACTACACTAATGGCATGGACTTGGGCCAAAGGTTTGGCATTTCTTTGGAGCAAAACGAACTGTTCTAAGCTTGCTATATGCTGTAAGGCTAGACCCAACTCCATAACTGAGGCTCTCAACAGAATCCATGAGTGTGGACATGAGGCAAAGAGGATCTGGAAGAAGTGCCCCAGGCCTGAGCCTGGCCTTTGTCATCCTGGCCAGTCCTAGGTCTAGGCCAGGGGATATTTGCCCCAGTGACCAGCTCTGCTTTTCGTTTTCCGGCCTTCACTGTATGCTTTCACATGGTGTCGATGCTGTTCTCAGCACTGTTGTTCCATGCAGGGAAGAGGGAAGGAAATGAAAGCCAGCCCCAGCTGTTCCTTATCGGGATGAGTCACCCACCTTTCTCCCTGCTGAGATTTCATTTCTCGTGGAGGCACAAAGGCAGAAGATGTCTCCTCCACGTTGTGAAACTCACTTGTCGGGGGCTGGCTTCCATCGGGCGAGATTGCGGCTGGGCATACATCTTTGATGGATACGGGAAGCAGGAGGATGCAGAGAAACCTGGAGGCCTCATTCATTTTTTAGAGCCCCATGAAAAGCTCCTCCAAGAACGATGGCCTGTTAAGACAGAAACACTCTGGGTTTCACTTCTCTTCAAGCAGCATCAGTCTGGACACCGAATGCTAATATGAAAAAGCAGCAAAATGAGAGTAAGCATTTGCTGACTCTCGTGAAGAAGCATTGGGGAAAGCTGCCAGCCCCGGGGGAAAGCAGGCCCAGGTCTCTTCACTTGAAGCTTCCCCACCACCTCCTCCAAAGATGCCCAAATCCCCACTGAGATACACTCATCAGCAACATCAGTAATGGCCACGGATCTCCTGAGCCCACGGAAGATTAAGCCTCAAATGAAAGGGGAACCGGCAAGTCAGTGAGAGAGTTCAAATTCTAATGCAGGACAATGGAAGGCAGGCAGGCAGGCAGGCAGGGAGGGAGGAAGGAAAGAAGAAACAGAGGGAGGAACAGAGGGAGGAAGGAAGGCAGGAGGGAGAGAAAGAGGAGAGGAGGGAGGGAGGAAAGAAAGAAAGAAGGAAGGGAGGAAGGGAGGGAGGGAGGAAGGAAGGGAGGGAAGAAGGACAAAAAAGAAAGGAGAAAACCATATTTATTAAATGTCTATAATGAGCCAGGTGCTGTGCTAAGTACTTTATAAATTTTATCTCATTTGATTCTCATAATTTCCCTGGGAGGTACATGCTATTATTATCCCCATTTTACAATTGAAGAAACTGAGGAAAGCATATGTGTAAGGGGGAAAAGGGTTTTTTTCAGGTATCAATATATTAGAAGGTGGTCCACAGAGGATTGAACAATTATCAATCCTCAATTAAGAATAATCTCAAGGGGGCAGCTGGGTAGCTCAGTGGATTGAGAGCCAGACCTAGAGATGGGAAGTCCTAGGTTCAAATCTGGCCTCAGACACTTCCCAGCTGTGTGACCCTGGGCAAGTCACTTGACCCCCATTGCCTAAAAATAATAATAATAATCTCAAGTCAAAATTGACTTTATGGAAATTTATTTACAATTAAGAAAAGAGAGAGGAAATTAGGAAATAAGAATCTAACACAGTAGGTAAATTGCTATGATGCTCTAATTAATCCAGGTAGATCTAATTAACCCTCAGTCAAAGTCAGGGGGGCCTGAGGCCCAGAGGTGAATGAAGCAAAGGTTCATTCTCAGAGTCTATTAAAAGGGAGTTCCTTAAGAGAAGTTCAGGAAGATTCAGTCTTTGAACTCACCACGTGGACTTGTAAAGAAGATATTGAAGCAGTCTCACCAAGGTCTCAGTGTTCCAGCCAGCACTCCTCCACAGACCAGAAGAGCTCCTTCACCAGCCAACCTCTTCACCAGAAGATCTCTCTCCAGCAGAAGACCTTCTCCTTTTAAAGGGGTCTCTTATGCATCACTTCCTGTACCTCCCTCCTAATCTGCATGTCCAATCACAATAGACGATTCTCATAGGACTGCCTAGGGGGCAGTCGGTTGATTCTGATTCGTCACCCACTCTAGCACACATGGATTACAGACCTCCCAAAACTGGAGGTGCTCTAACTTTGGTGATTAAATCTAAAGATGGGCAGTGTAGACTTAATCCAATTATCACATATGTTAAGTGACTTGTCCAAGGTCACATAGCACTAGTAAGTGTTTGAGTCTAGATTTGAACAAATTTCTTCCTGACTTTAGGCCTAGTACTCAGTGCCCTGTAGTGCCCCCTTTCTCTGGTACTCTATTTCCTAGAGCTGCAGTTCTGCAATTCTTACTAAATCCCCATGCAATTAGGAATGAGCCCTACAGATTCATCGGCTCTCTCTAGATACTAGAAAATGGAACCAACCCCTAAAGCATTTAATCTTGGCAGAGTCCATTAGTCAGAAGGTTTAACACAGTGACAAAATGAATGAACAAAGGAATGAATGAAAGCATTGATACTATATTAAGTGCTGGGGATACAAATACAAAAAAAAAAAAGAGTCACGTTCCTCAAACCACTTTCCACATCATATTCCAAAGGGAGAAGTGACAGATTTAGGAGGGCTCCGCTTCAGGGTAGATGGGAAGTGTTATAAAATAAATGGGCAGATGGAGATAGAGGTAACATAAACTAAACTGGATACTACCACTGCTAATTATAACAGCAGTGACAGTTCAGATAGGTGGCTAGTGCAAGATCAACTGAGGCTTGCCCTAGCTAGATGATGTACCACCTCCCTCCTTTATAACAGCGCCCAGGCAGGATCCTTCATGTCAGTGGATGGTATCCCTTCAGGTCCCACCTGGGGTTGATTGATGATAGATATTGGGCTCTATTAGCCTTGGTAACGGTTTGTCTGGCTGCGTGACTCCCTTCCCAGAGAAGCTCTGAAATAGCCACTCCAGGAAGGTACTTGAATAGTTTATCTATATTTAGCAAAGATGGAGTACTGGGAAATGGGTAGAGGAATTGGGAAACCCTAACTAATTGATAATAATAATAAACCCTCAGAGCTGTAGGCAGGTAATTGAGTCTGGTTAGTTAGCTCCTCTGGCTCAGCCTGGCCACAGCCAAACCCAGAGCAAGTAAGCTGCTGCTTGATGTCTTTTAGCTTCTTCTTCTCTCTGCTAGATGTTATGCCTCAACAGCCTTCAGGTATCCACCCTTTCCACCCTCTTCTTCTTCTCCTGCCCGCTTCCCGGATCCCTCCCGGGCCCTGGGAAGCCTAGATAGCTATAGATGATTTGATTTCCTAATATCCAGGGGTAGTAGAATCAGAAGAGTGATGGTCTGGGTACAGGTTGGCAATGCTAGTCGGGTACAAGACAGGAGGATCTTGCAAGGTTGAGCCAAGCAAGTCACCAATCCCCAAAGACCAGGATCCACAGATCTCGGGTCCAAGGGAAGGAAAGGAACCCAAAGTCAGGGCTGCCAGGGGATTTATACCCCCCTGGGCCAACCGCTCTCTCCCCTGTCCTCACGGCCCTGGGAACATTCCAAGATCCAACGGACCTCAGCCGTCAATCAAGGGTGAGACTCTCTGCTCCCAGAGCTTCAATATAACAGACGTCCCAATGGTCCTCAGTAGTTCAGAGACAAAGCAGATAGGACGGCCTCTTCTTCAGTGTCATTTTCTGTGATGACGCCATACTTGTTTCTTTTGTTAAACCTTTTGACAGCACCAAGGACTCGAGAGCTGAACTTCCTTTGGCGCCTTTGGTAGCTATGCCTGCTGGGAAGGGGGTGGGAAACGACAGCTCCTGAAAAGGGAATCACCAGGTTGTGTCTCCTTGGAAGTTGCTTCCCAGGATGATGATTCTTGGGACGGAGATGGAAGCAGGGTCTAGTGGACACTGCTGTTCCCAAAATTCTTGGGCTTACTTGCCCGTCGGTTGGCCGATGGTTGGTGGTGGTGGTGGTGAGGATGCCAGACCCCCTTATCGTCGGGGCTAACGCTCCTCAACAGTGGCTGGGAGTTGGCAGTCTAGAAGCAGGACTTGGGGTCTAGAACGCCCTGTTCCTTGCATAATTCACTCTTGGAGAAATCTCATTCAATTTAAGCCTTCTAGAATGCTTAACGTTTGCAAAGCTCAGTGCTGGACAGACGGGAAGATACGCTAATGAACAGAGCACGCTCTAGGCCTCGGCACCTGAACCCTAATAGAGAATATTGAGACAAAAACCCCAATAGCTATTACACAGGGTGGAGTGAGAGACAGAATGAGGTAGCAAGTAGAGACTTGAACTTGGAGTCCAGAGGACAGCCCACCCTAGATGCTGGCTCTTCTGCTCCATAAGATGTGGGGTCGGGGTGGGGAGGAGGCTTGGAGTTCCCTGAGGTCCCTTCCAGCTCCCAATCTAGAATCCAAGGATACTTTCAGTGCCATAGGCTATGAGTGAAGCATTATCAGATTCTAGAGAAGGGACAGCTGCCAGCCCTTCTCTCTCTACTAGCCATTTCTGGGCTACCCTTCGCGGAGTGCCTGCTGGTCCACTCACCTTCTCTTTCTTGAGTGTTGTGACTAGAACAGTGATGGGCCACCTTTTGAGCTCGGTGTGTCAAAATTCACCAAAAAAACAAGCCTAACTCGGGTGGTGTCACTTTGAGAAAAAAAAAAGCCATAATTTCGTGATATTTATAGTTTAAATAACGAAGATGTATAATTGTAAACTATAACTGTATTTAATAAACCAAAATAGGTCAATGAATAGAGGTAGAATTGTCATCTATGTGCACAGGGCGTCTACACTACACTACAGCAAATGTTTCATCCTCGGCATGCGGCCCCATGTCATTGAAAATGGCTACGCGTGTCAGTGCTGACACGCGTGTCACAGGTTCGCCATCAGTGGACTAGAAACTCTACCATTGATTAAGGCAGGCTGACTGCTACTCTTGAACCACTAAACTCAGCGGAGGGCCCTGGAATAGCAGTCAGGCTGATGACCTCACTTCATCCTGCTCAGGACAGCAACCTCTACGCCCGGCTTTAGCTGACTTAGAGTTAGAAGGTTCTATTTAGTCCTGCCATGTCCTGGCTGCCAGGCAGCACCTCCTCAAGCACAATTGTGGTCTGGGGCGCCGTAGCTTCAGTTCCTTCTCAGTCTTCTTTGTTAGAGCATCTTTCTCCTCTCGCCGAATAAGTGTGAGTCTCTCCAGCAGCCTTCTCTGTCTACACCTTCTCAGTGATCTCATTTGACCCCACAGAGCTCGTCGTCATCTCGATGGAAGCGACTCCCAGATCTCCCAGTTTCAGCCTAACCTCTCTTTTGAGTCCAAGTCCTCCATCGCCAGCTAGCTATGGAAGCTCACGGAGGAATCGCAGTCTCAGGGCAGTGGAGGTCATCCCATTCTCCCCCTAATCCACCGCTGTCTTTTGAGTCAAAGGCCACAGCCTCGGAGCCGATTCTTGCTTCATCCTCCCTCTCCCTCTCCAGTCAGATGCTAAATCTCTTTCGTCCTTCCTCCACAACCTCCCTTGCACCGTGCCCTTCCCAACACTCCTGGCACAATGTCGTTCAGTCCCTCGTCATCCCTTGGCCTGAGCTATTGAAATCATGTTTGTATCCCCAGGACTTAGCACAACTCCTAGAACCCCCAAAATGGTGGAGTAAGAGGAAGGAGGACAGTCCAGCTCCCCCAGCAACTAGGCCAACGAAATTCTTAGAAGAGAACCAAACCAAATAGTGATTTTGAAAACTCAAAGGAAAAAGCACGGCGGGCGACCGTCTAAAACCAGATTGGAAACTTGACCTCTTGGGAAATGATCAGGACCTGTGAAACAGAGATGGCCCGGGGTCACAGGGCTGAAAGCAAAGCAAGGCTTGAGCTCTGCCCCCTTGCCCAGAAACAGTGGCCCAGAAAGAAGCAGGCAACGTTGTCACCCCGTCCTTCGAGAGCCTTCCAGCCAAGTCACGTGATGGGGCATGCATTTGTTGCCTGAGCCGCCCCTTACAATACTCGGTCCTTGGCGAATGTGGCAGGTGAACACCATAAAGACAGGCCAGGACTGGAAAAGGCCACAACAATCCCCTCAGAAATACTGCCAGGAAATCAATCCCAGTCCAGGAATTAAGACGGGAAGAATAAGCAACCAAAAAGAATCCACCAGAAAGGCCATGATGATGCCAGTGATGCCCAAGAGAGGTGAGAATAACTTCAAAACCCTGACAATCAAGGGGCAGCTGGGTAGCTCAGTGGATTGAGAGCCAGGCCCAGAGATGGAAGATCCTGGGTTCAAATCTGGCCTCGTTCACTTCCTAGCTGGGTGATCCTGGGCAAGTCTAGCTCTTACCACTCTTCTTCCTTAGAGCCAATACACAGTATTGATTCCAAGACAGAAGGTGAGGGTTTAAAACAAACAAACAAACATAAACAAATGAATGAATGAATGAATGAATGAATGCATGGACAAATAAATAAATAGCTGAATGAGTGAATAAATAAATGGATGAATGAATAAATGCACTGACGATCAAGAACTCAAAGAAAAACATAGCTTTGTCATAGGAGCGATTAGAATCTTAAAAATGAAGGGGGCGGGGTAAAAAGAGATTAAAATGATATAAGAAATGAAATGAGAGTTATGGAAGAGAGTATTGAAAAGAAAAGTAACCGCTTAGCAGGAGAGAGAGAAAATTGTTCCCAAATAAAAGACGCACAGAATGAGCCAAATAGAAATGGCTACGAGAGAAAACAAGAAATATTCAAACAAAATCAAAAGACTAAAATGTAAAGCATCTTATGGCAAAAATAAATACACTGGAAAACAGATCAAGGAGAGATAACTTGAGAATAGACTGTTTAAAATCCACAGTGCCCCAAAAGAGCCTCGACATTACATTTTGAGAGATCATGAAAGAAAACTATGCAGATCTACTAGAGCCATAGGGCAAAGTGGAACTAGAATCCACTGGGCATCTCCTCAAAGAAAAAAACCAAATGAAAACTTCCAAGAATATCTTAGCTAAAGCCCAGAGTTTCCAGGTCAAAGAAAAAATATTACTGGCCGCCATGAAGAAAGAATTCAAGTATCAAGGAGCCGTGGTTAAGATCATACAAGATTTGGAAGCCACCACCTAAACAGAATGTTGTTGTTCAGTTATGTATGACTCTTTGTGACCCCATTTGGGGTTTTCTTGTCAAACATCATTATGAGTCATTTGCCATTTCCTTACTTTACAGAAGAGGAAACTGAAGCAAACAGGATTGAGTGACTTGCCCAGGGTCTCACAGTTAGTAAATGTCTAAGGCCAGATTTGAACTCAGGAAAATGAGTCTTCTCGACTTCAGTCCTAGAATTCTATCCATGGTGTCTCCTAGCTGCCCCTTATGAAAGAGTGAAAAGTTTGAAATATAAAATTCCAAAAGGAAAAACAGAATTACAACAAAGAATAACCTATCCAGAAATGGTGTATAATCCTACAGGGAGAGAAAAAAGTGGATCTTTAATGAAATAGGAGACATCCAAGTGTTCCTGATGAAAACATCAGAGATGAGTGAAATGTTTGAAATGCAAAGAAAGACAAGGGTTGAGGGAAATGTAAACAGAGTAAATATGAGTGATCGGGCAAAAGAAACCTTACAAGGAAGATGTGTTTTCATTCTGATGAGGGAAAGATGAAGGAAGTATCCCTTAAGACTCCTAATGGCATCAGAAATCATAGAAGGATTCAAATAAGACAAATCGCCCAAGAGTAGTTTTGTTATAGTTGATGATTTTAAAATAAGAAAAGGAATGAGTAAATGATACATTGTTGCAAAAATGGGAAGGAAAAGTGGAGAAACATTTTCTCTTAAAATAGTGGAAATGTATATAAATAAGGAATAAGTGGGATGAGCAGGTATCACTTGAACCCCAAATTCATCTGAACCAGTCAGCAGAAATACATATACGTAAAAAGTTTGATGCAGAAATACTTTCAAATCAATAGGGAAATGGGAAAACAGGAAGAGGGGAAAGAAGGAATAAGAGGAAGAGTAGATTCAGGGAAGGTTTAGCCATAAGCAAAACAAACCCTAAATGTGGAGGAAGGTGGTTGAGAAGGACTTAAAAAGAAAGAAATTGTGATAGAGATCACTTTGCAAAGAAAGGAAAACATTTAAGAGCATAGGATGTAGGGAAATACAAAGTGAACAAGCATGTCTAAATAAGAATGGGACGAATTCACCCATAAAATCAAAGAGTATATCAGAATAGATTTAAAGGCAGACTCCAAGCAGTATGTTGTTTATTAAGGAACTCACTTGAAATATAAAGATTTGTATAGAGTTAAAACAAGGGATAAGAGAGAAATCTGTAATTCCTCAGCTTAATTCAAAAAAAGCAAGAGATAGTAATTATGATTTTAGACAAGGAATCACCAAAAATAGATTTAATTAAGAGATGATAATTTGGAACTATGCCCAAAGGACGCTAAAACTATGCATACCTTTTGATCTGGCAATACCACTAACCAGGTCTGTATTCCAAAGGGATCAAAGAGGGGGAAAGAACCCATTTGTACGAAAATATTTATTATAGCTCTTTTTGTGGTGGCAAAGAACTGGAAATTTAGGCAATGTCCGTCAATTGAGGAATGCGTAAACAAGTTGTGTGTATGATTACCATGGAATATTATTGTGCTATAGGAAATGATGATCAGAATAATTTCAGAAAAGCCTGAAAGATTTAAACAAATTGATGCAATGTGAAGTGAGCACAACCAGAAGAACGTTATACACAGAAACAGCAATATTATTTGATGAACAACTGTGAATGACCTAGTTATTCAAAGCAATGCAGTGATCCAAGATAATATTGGGGACTCCTGCTAAAAAAAGCAATCTACCTCTGGAGAAAGAATTGATGCAATCTGAATGCAGACTAAAACCTACTATATTTCACTTTCTTCAGTTTGTTTGAGAACTTTACTACAAAATGACTATTTTGAAAAAAAAATTCACATTATTGTACATGTAAAATCTTACCACCTCAGGGAGCAGGGAAGTGAGAAGGGAGAGAATTTAGAACTCAAAATTTTTAATGAATGTTAAAAATTGTTTTTTATGTAATCGAGGGAAAATAAAATATTATTTAAAAAAGAAATAAGCAGGGAAACTACATTTTCTCTGAGAGGTATCACAAACAATAATTAATTTAAATATTTAGCATATATGCATCAAAAGACATAACATACTTAAAGCATTTCCTTATATTAAGTTTTTAAACACTTAAAGGAAGTGTTCATGTACTTACAAGGAGCAATAGGCAGTAAAACTATAATAGTTAGGGACTTCAATGTTCTTCTTTCAGAGCTAGACAAACATAAATATAAAAAATAAAAGACCAAAATTAGGGGAATAAGTAGAATTCTGGGAATTAGATATGATCAATCTCTGGCAATTAGTGAATGATAATAAAAATAATACACATAGAGCTCAATGGTATGCCACATCTTTACAAAAACTGATTATGTATGAGGGCATTAAAAACCTCTAAATAAATGCAGAAAGGCAGTAACATTAGACATATCCTTCAATGAACACAATGCAATAAAAACTATATTTAATAATCTAAAAAAGACCATTGGGGAAAGAGTTAAAAATTAACCAAATAACAATCCTAAAGAATTTTGTGAGTGAAAGAACAAAACACAAATATGGTCGAGCAGTTCATTAAAGATAGTTACAAAGAGATAACATTCCAAACTTGTAGGGGATGTGGCTAAAGCAGTTTTTAATAGAAAAAAATGTCTGTTGACACCACTTTTATCAACAAAACAGAAAGAATATATCAATCATGCAACAAAACAACTAGAAAATGAAATTTTAAAATACAATTAAAGATTAAAATATGATACTGAAAATAAAATAAAAGATTTACATAATTGACAGAAAAACTATATTGAATTAATAAGTAAAAGTAAATGTTTCTAAAAAATAAAATAAATTGTTTACTCATTTGATTTTTTTAAAACCTTCACCTTCTGTCTTGTAGTCAATACTGTGTATTGGTTCCAAGGCAGAAGGGTGGTAAGGGTAGGCAATGGGGGTCAAGTGACTTGCCCAGGGTCACCCAGCTGGGAAGTGTCTGAGGTCAGATTTGAACCCAGGACCTCCCATCTCTGGACCTGGCTCTCAATACACTGAGCCACCTACCTGCCCTACTCATTTCATTTTAAAATGAAGGGAAAACCAAATTAGCCCAATCAGAAATGGAAAGGGAGGATTTACAACAAATGAAGAAGAGAAAATTATTTTTGGAAACTTTTTTGCTCAATTCCATGCCAATAATACTGACAACCTAAATGAAATGGATGACTATAAAAATATAAAATATTGAGCTTACTAGAATAATAAATAAAGAATTTAAGCAGCCTAATTCTCAGGAAAAGAAATTAAACAAATCATAAATGAACTCACAAAGGAAAAAAAAGAGTCAGGAGCAGATGGATTTTCAAGTAATTAAATCAAATATTCAAAGAACAATTATTATTACATAAACTATTTCCAGAAATAGGAAACGATGAGGTCCTTCCTCTCAAATTCCTTCTAAAATACAAATCTATAATGACACCTAAACCAAGGAGAATAAAACTAGGGGAAGGAAACTTTTAGTCCAATATTAGAGATATGAAAATGGATGCCAAATAAATAAATAAAATATTAACCCGAGAGACTGTAGTAATCTATTACAAAGATCATACACTAGGACTAGACTGGATTCAGAGTAGGAGTTCCAGATTGAATACTAGGAAAACTCTAACTATAATTGACCATATTAATGGTAAGAATAAGGGGGAAATTATGTAATTATATCAATAGGGACAGAAAAAGCTTTTGACACACTGCCCTCCCCATCTCCATTTCTATCCCTAAAATTCCCAGGGCAAAGTCAGCTCTGGAGAATAATCGAGTTTAGCCCAAGTAGCAATGCAGCACGCTTTGTGTCTGGGAAAGTGTTTCGCTGGAACTCATGGTCAAGTCTGGGTGTCAAGAGATGGCTAGAGTAGGAATGGTGGGGCATTGGGGACTTTGGCCCGTTTGGCATCAAGGAATCTCCAAAGCGTGCTGAGCAGCTGAGTATCATTTTCCTCTTAAGAAAAGCTTTCCTGACTTCCGAAGACAGCCAAAGCCAGGTTTCCAAAAAAGTGAAAGGAGGCCCTGCAGGGCAGTGCTGGCTGCCCCCCAGAATCTCCATCGGCATGTTCCACTCCTAGTGAATTAGTAGTCCCCTGGTATGGATGGGGCCTTCCCAGGCCTTCCTCTCCCTCTTCATGAAGTTAGAATCAAGGAATCTCAGACTCCTGGTGCTGGGACTCAGATAAGTGTCTCTGATGAATCGCTATCTATGCCGCCGCCGCCTCCTCCTGATTCCTCGAACACCATGGCTTTGTGATTGGCATCTGCAGCAGCTGTCTCTTCTCCTTTCCCCACATGTCAGGGATGCCCTTGACCCGAAGTCAAAATGCCCTCATCTTCTGTTTCACCACAGAATCCTTCTCCCTCATCCCCCTTTCAGGGTTCCCTTAGGCTGCGGACCTAACAGCAGGATTTACCCTCAGCTAGTCGAGAAGCGGTGGATCCGCGGTGGATTGGGTAGGGTTCAACCAAAAACGTTTATTGGTTGTTTTGTTCATTCCTTCGTCAGAAATGTCCGGCTCTTCATGGCTCCATGGGCCGTATCACATCAGGTCCTTCTGTCCTCCACTGTTCATGGTTTCCACGACACTCTCTCTCCACCTCATCCTCTGCTCTCCCCTTTCCATTGTGCCTCCAAAAAATGCCCATTTACTCATTACCTATTCAAGCAGCCGCCTTCTCGACAGGCCAAGGAGATGCGAGGTGGAGAATAAGATCCAAAGAAGGGACAGCACAGCTTCTCCTCTCTTAACCTTTAGGGGAGGAAACTGAGGTCCAAAGGCAGGGAGTGATTTGCCCAGGACCCTACAGTGGCAGAACAACTTGAATCTCTCTGAGCCCTACTTGGCCTTTAAGTGCCATTTTCCAACCCTAACCCTCCACGGATTCTAATTCTGCATTTGGCTCCGTTGCCAAACGACACAACTTGTAGAAATCAGTCAAGCCCTTCTTGAAACATCGTCCTCCATCACCTAGAACCACACGATGAGTCAGAGGGGGCATTCCAGACCCCTGGGCCATCCTGTCTCTGAACAAGGATCTCTTCAGGTGCCTCCCAAGGCCATAAATAGCCCCTCCCACTAAGGGACCGCGTTTGTGGTGGCCAGTGTGTCCTTCATCCTGGTACAAGCGGGCCTTTTGGCAACATCTCCTTGGTAGGCAAGAGAAGAGGGAGCCAGGCAGATGCTTGCCAGCCAGCCTGGAGAGGAACTTGGCCACAATGCAGGATCTTTACTATCATGATTTCAAATGGTTCTCAGCAAAAATGATTTCTAATGGGAAAAAAGGTCTGGGCTTGTAAAGGGGGAAGCGCTGATTCTGTGGAAAGCTCACCGCTCCAAGGGCACCCGGAGCATCATCTTCCCCCAAACACTGGCGCCCTCCGGCTTTGCTCTAAAAGTGTCCTGAGAGACGGGGAAGCCGGAGGGCAAACGAATCCCTCGTGTTTAGACCACGCTTTAATGTTTGCCCACCACTTTACATACATTTCACGCCAAGCTCTGAGAAGGGTGCTATCACTATCCCCAGAGAGATCAAGCGGAGATTAAGTGACTTGTCCAGAGCGGTAAGTGACTGAGGCAAGACCCGAACTCAGGTCTTTCCCTCTTAAAGTCTAGCGTTCTACCAACCACGCCACTTGGCTGCCAGCAGAAGTAGTGGAGGCTTTGGGATTGTCCTTGGCATTAAATCTGAAGAAGGGCCATGCTGAAAAGGATTCACAAATAAGTGCAAACAGGAAGGATGCCCGCTGCCCCTCTTCTGCATTCTGGGGCATAAGATGAGCCGCTGGAATTCATTTTTCTTTTCTTTCTTTTCTGTTGGGGGGCCAGAACTTAAGGCTTGTCTTATTGCTGTGAGATGCCTTTTTCCTCCGAGTCTGAGCTGGCCTCTAGGCATTTCTTGAGTGTCCTCTGAGTGTAGGACGTCATGAGAGACAATAACCCCAACCCCCCCCCCATCCACTTGACCCATCTCCAGTAATGCTGGGCTCCCAGGAAGTTTCTCAGCCCCAGGCTGCTGCTTCATGGGGGTGGGGCGGGGCAGCATATCCTGCATCTTCTAAATCTCAGAACTTGTGGAGGGTTACATCTTAAGGAATGAACCAGTCAGTCCTTCGGCCATTAGTCCTGAGCAAGACTGCCAGACCCCGAAGGGGCACGAAAGGAACAGGAGATGCAGTCCTGGGCCCCAAAGGAAAGGAAGGTCCTCTGAGGCCTGAAAGCCTAGAAGCATCAATTCAGAGCGCCAGAGGCAGCAGCATGGAAGAGCTCCCAGCAGCCACTGGGGGGGACGTACCTGTTTAATGCAAAAGCCAGCTTTCAAAGAAAGAACCCCACAAGTGGAACACAATCACCAATACACACGGACCCAGGACTTCAGCCGAAAGGGGTCCCAGAGACCCTCCGGGCCAAGCAAGGCCTGACCAACAGGGCCCTGGAAGGTGGGGATCCTGAACCCAATACTAGTAGAACCCAATACCTGCCATCTCTTTCCAACCAGTTGTCCAACTCCCTTAGCCTGTCGACTTAGAGCTCCTGAGGCTGCTGCAACTGCCTCCAAGACCTGCGGCTGGCATTTCTGTCACCACCTCAGTGTATTCACTGAGATTATTCTAAGTCGGAAGATGAGGATTTAAAAAAACTAGTTGAAATAATTAACAACTTCAGCAACATTGAAGGGTATAAAATAAGCCCACATAAATAATCAACATTTCTGTATATTACCATCGAATTTTAGAGCAAGAGATAGGAAGAGAAATTCCACTGAAAATAACTGTAGACAATATGAAACAATTGGGAATCTACCTGTCAAGACAAACCCAGGAACTATATGAATGCAATTACAAAACACTTTTCATACCAATAAACAGATGGAGAAACATCAATTGCTCATGGGTAGGCCAGCCCAATAGCACAGGAATCTACCTGCCAAAACAAATCCAGGAACTACATGGACGTAACTGTAAAAAGTTTTTTACATAAATAAAGTCAGATTTAAATAAATGGAGAAATATTCATTGTTCATGGGTGGGCAGAGCCAATATAATTAAAATGACAGTCTTAGCTATTCGACTTTTTCAATGACTCAAATTACTAAAAAATGTTTCATTGAGCTAAAAAAATCATAACAAAATTCATTTGGAAGGACAAAAAATCAAGAATATCAAAAGAATTAATGAAAAAATATATAAAGGAAGGAGGTCTAGCAGTACCAGATTTTAAACTGAATTATAAAGCAATAATTATCAAAACTATCTGGAACTAAGAAATAGAAAGGTAGATCAATAGAACAGAACAGATATAAAACAAACAGTAGTAAAATATTATAGTAGCCTTGTATTTGACAAGCGTACAGATCCAGGCTATTGGTATAAGAAATTATTTTTTGGTAAAAAATTGCAGGGTAATTGGAAAGTAGTTTGGCAGAAGTTAGGTATATATCAATATCTTACACCATTCACTGAGATAAGATGAAAATGGTTACATGACCTAGACATAAAGGGAGATATTATAAGCACATTAGAAGAAAGGAAACACATAACCTATCAGATTTATGGACCAGAGAGGAATTTATAAATAAGGAAGAGATAGAGAGCATTGTGAGATGTCAAATAGATAATTTTGATTACATCAAATTAAAAACGTTTGTACAAATAAAGATTAATGTAGCCAAGATTAGAAGAAAAACAGAAGTAAGATGAGAAGAATCATTTCAGAAAGAGCTGGGAAGGCCTGCATGAACTGATGCAGAGCGAAAGAAGCAGAACCAGGAGAACATTACACACAGGAACAGCAATATTGTGGGATGGTCAACTGTGAAAGACTTAGCTGCTCTCAGCAATACAACGATCTAGGACAGCTCTGAAGGACTTAGGATAATCTATCCACATCCAGAGGAAGAACTGTGGGCGTCAGAATGCAAATCAAAACCGACTATTTCTCACTTTATTGGGGGTGGGGCTAACATGAATATCCTCTTTCAATGAACAGCATGGAAATATGTTTTGCACGATCATACATATATAATCCAGATCAAATTGTTTACCATCTCTGATGGGGGGGTGGGGGGAGGGAAAGGAGGGAGGGAGGCAATTTGGATCTTATAACTTCAAAAAACATATATGGGAAGTTGTTGTTACATGTAATTGGGAAAATAAAATATCTTTTTAAAAAAAGGAAAGCAGAAAATTGGGGGGAAACTCAGTTTCTTAGAGGCTTCATATCTAACATATATAAAGGACTTTGTCAAATTTATAAGAAGAACCATCTTCCCATTGATAAATGGGCAAAAGATACGAACAGACAGTTTTTGGATGAAGAAATCGAAGCCGTATATAGAAAAATGAGAAAATGGACCCAACCACTAATGGTTATCAAAATGCCAATGAGGCCTGTTCTGAGATATCACCTCACATCTATCAGATTGGCTAAAATGATAAAAGGGCAAAAGGACAAGTGGGGGTGGGGGATGGCAATACCAATACACTTTGTGTGGGGCTGCAATCTGATGCCGCCATTTTGGAAAGCAATCTGGAATTGTGCCCAGAGAGTTATAAAACTCTCCAAGTATAGATGCAGCGATACTGAGGTTGGGTCTGCTTCCCAAGAAGGTCAGGGGCGAAGGAAAAGAACCTCCGGGCTCCTCTCTACGGTGTCAAAGTACTGGCACTTGAGCGCGTGCCCATCAGTTGGGGAATGGCTGAACAAGTGTGCCCTAAGGAATAGTGAGCAGGTGAAGCACCAAAAAACACTGGCAAGAACTTCATGAGATAATGAAGTGAAATGAGAGGAACCAGGAGAACATTCTAGACAGCTTCAGAATGACCATTTGAAGACTACCTCATGAGTGTCCAGCTTCAGAGAGACAATTGGGAAACAGAAACCCGGGAGGCGTTATTCTGCACTTATTTTCCTGTTGGTCGATGCCATTTATGGTGTGGGGAGGGCCAGATTGGGGGAGGGGGAGATTCCTGGCAATTATTTTTTTACAATTTTTTATAAATAATAAAATTGTTTTAAAAAGAGAAAACCGATGCCATCTGCCTACAGATTCAAGTCAAATCCTCCCAATCGCTTTCTTTTTCTTGGGGTTCTCTGTTGGTCTGGGTTCTCCTTGGCAGTCTGGCTAAAATGGAAATATGTTTTGCATGACTTCATATTCTGAAATTATCCGCATCCTCAAGGCGTCGGGAGGGCTGGGAGGATGGGAGAGAATTCGGAACTCCAAATTAAAAAGATATATTTAAATGTTTTTGTGTAATCGATGAGTGTTTGATGAAATACATTAACATATGGGCGGGGACGCTACCAGCTCAGCATCATCTGTGCCCACGCCTGGGCTGGGGGGCTGATTTGGGGATCCCAGTGTGAGCCTCTCCGTTTGTCTCTGCCAGTTTCCTCTTCTTGCTTGGGGTCAAAGTTCAGGGCTTCTGGGCAGATCCTTTGGGGTCCAAACTTTGTCTCCCCCTTCATGGCTCACCGGCAGTAAAGTCACATGAGCTTTGGCACTCCAAGAGCCCGACGGGCCTCCATGCACGACAGTCTTGGCCCAGATCCGGTGAGGCTCCTCTGTGATGAGTGACAGGATGCACTACAGTCTCTACATACGTGTGCCCGTGGACATGCGTACACTCAGGCCATGCCACTGGAACTTCCTAGCAGCTCGAGGAGGCAGTACCATTCCTGGCTCCGCTCCGCAGGGAAGTCCAGAAAAAGGAAGTGACTTGCCCAGAGTCGCAGAGCTAATGTCTGTGGCAGGATCTGAACCCAAGTCTTCCTGACTCCAAGTCCAGCACTCCCTCTACCAGGCCTCTCAAAGCCTCCACGTTCTGTAGACTCTCTTTCGCTGAGCAGCAGCTGGACTTGGCACGAGCTGTCAGAGAAGAGCCACACTCTCCCGGAGCCAGGAAAGGAACAGCTTGGCCCCCGAGCCAAGGCCCAGGGAAAGGGAGGCTCTGGGTGGCTCTGGGGAAAAGAAAGAAGGAACAGACCAATAACTGGGCTCTCTGTTTGCCACCTGAGCCGTGGAAAGGAGGCCAGATTTCACCCGTCCGGTGCCACGGGGCGCTCGATCTCAGGGCACTTGGACGGCAGCCTCGGAATCTCCTCCCAGATGGTCAGTGCTGCCTGTTTGTCCCCAAATAGGCATCCCTGGCCTGAGGAGCACAAGCCCCAGATCCCCCTGGCTCCTCGGAGTGACGAGGCTGGCAGCAGGGGGAGCAAAGGGCGCAGCGCTACAGCCTCCGCTGCTCCGGGGGCTGGAGGGGGTCTTTGTGCCACCTTTGATGCCCCAGGTTGGAAGAGTCTCCCTGCCTCCAGCTCATCAGAGGGACAAATTTTGAAAAAAGAAGAGGAGAGACAGAGAGACAGAGACAGAGACAGACAGAGACAGACAGAGACAGACAGAGAGAGAGAGAGACAGAGAGACAGAGACAGAGACAGACAGAGACAGACAGAGAGAGACAGAGAGCCTATCCTCTCACAGCGATGGGCAGGCGCCATGTTCGAAGGCAAACAAGGGACAGAGGCCGTGAGGAAGGAGGAAATACATTACCTCGATGCCACGATGCTGAGACGCTTCTGCAGAAAAGGCCGGCCGCAGTTCAGACAAGAAGGGAGGAAGCGGAGTGAGAAAACCTGTGTATGGGACGCGTTTCTCTGTCTCCCAGGTCTGTGCTCGAGCCTCCATCCATGGAGGAATAACTGAAGGGTGGGAAGAAGCAGAGGCCAAGAGGAAATGCCATCCAAATAGCCCCGAGGCTCCGGCTCCCTCCCAGCAAGTTGGCAGAGATGAAGAAAAGCTGGGAAGGGTCAATATGGGGGGGGGGGG